>NW_011948415.1:14871903-14920290 GCF_000503995.2 Ceratosolen solmsi marchali
CACTCCTGCTAATTTGATCGCTCAAGTAAACATTTTTGCTGATTTTATCGTAAATCATTCAAGTTTTTCTCGCAGTATACTCACATTAATTTTTATTGTATTTTTCTTTTTAACTTCTAAGTAACAACTTGCAAGTTGCTGATACTAGCACATCGCTCGATATTCGATGATGTTATTTAATTTTAATTAGCGATTGTGGTTAGAAAGATCATAATAATGTTGGAACTCGACATACCGATTAATTTCCTCATAATTTAAAATATTTTTATTTGATAATTTTTTTACTTCTTCATTTTTATCGATTAAATTTTCTTAATTTATATTTAAAAGTAATTCAAGTAGTGGCGATATTAATTGATACTATGAGAATGTTTTAATTTAATTTAGGATACCCCTTAAATAGCACTTACTGCTCTTCCTATATAAATTGCTCGATAGAAACGTAATGAATAGCGTAGATTTATATTATAAATGATATTGATGAACATTTAAATACTTAAGAATAATTTATAATTGCATTCTGTAATAATTATATCACTCGAATTGTTATGAAATAATGTGTTTATTGTAGCATTGTACAATTCCCTGAAATCCCAAGAAGATGAATAAGCATATGTTTTCTGCTATAAATTAGTATTTTAATTGGTTTTAATTTGCATGTTAATTAAAGGTATAAATGAAACTAGATCATTATTTTACATTAAGGATAATCTATTCGTGTATATGTAACATAAAAAAAAAAAAAACAAAAATTTTCTTTTACAAAAAAGGTTAATCATGACGAAGTAATTGTAAGAAAGAATTAAATGGGTAAGGAGGAAAGTCGGAAGCTCATTTTCAAGTTCGGCCTGTGTAATTTCTTGTCCCCTACTGCCTTACGTGCAAACATATCCTTAGACGATATATAATTATTGCAATTTCTATATTGATTCAATGGATTCATTCGAAGGCGATTATTTGACATCGATCATAATAACGTTAACATTTTATATCGCACTCTTTCGTCAATATTCAATTAATATATAAGCGAATAGGCAACAAATTTTATAGCCATCCGAGTAATATGAATATTCGAAATTCTATGCATTTATAATACAACACATCTATGAAATCCTTAAAAATCATCAATTTTGTATTAATACGGCCTTACGTATAATGACGGCGTCTAATTTGTCGGGCCTTTCATCTTATTTTTGGCATCTGTAGGTGATAGTTTGCCGCAAAAGACCGGCTAATCGCTCCAAAAGTGGTTTCCTCATAATAGAACGCAGCACGCAATCTCGGGTCATATAATCGTGTACTTTTCATAACAATACTTAGAGGGATCTTACTTGGTGTTAGTGTGGTGTCAATTGTAACAAGAAGCTGCTGCAAAGTAAGAGCAATTGAATTAGTGACTTCCGCAGCGATTGAGGCGCTTATTCTTTTCAATGTCAAAGATGATTTGGAAATAAATATTGATCTTCTATAATAGATGGTTGATAGTTGATAATAATGGTGTGCTTATTAAAGATATTTATGGATTTTTCTTGAAACTAAAAACTTTATTATATTAATGATTTTCATTTATATATATATATATATATATATATATATATATATATATAAGTAAAAATTTGTATTGAGCCGAATTATAAATTACCCAGCGATTTATTAATTTTTTAATTGAAATGAATTATATGGATTTTATTATCTATTATAAATAAATTACTTATATAAACAACTATTAGAAACGTGATTTCTATTGATTATTTATATATTATATAATTTGTCAAATTTTTTGTCAAAAATCTTATCCTATTTGACTAATATTTTACTTTAATGAAAATGCATTTATTATTAGTTATTTTAATTAGGTATCGAGTAAAATAGACGTTAATAAAAGGAACGATTTAACATGTTAGAATATAATAATTCCCAAGTATTTTAATTAATAATTAATGAATCTATTTTATCTTGATAATTATAATATTAGATGTAAATAATTAAAAAATTAAATACTTCATCAAACTCTATTTTGGCGTAAAACAAATTTTAATGTATTAAAATGTAAAGAAATATTAATTAATTAAACACATGTAGAACGAATGAACCGAAGCTATTAGTTTTATGAAATTAATGAATTTTTTGTATCTGATAAATTTAATTTGAAGCTTAGTTTGTTTTTAAAATTTTCGTACGATTTACACGTAAAATGCTATTTTATATTAATATTTTTGTGAATTCATATTTTTAATATTTCAAGATAGTAAATATTTATGAATAGAATATAATATATTTATAAATAAAAAGTTTTACGTCCTTGCACATTACAAATGATAAAGATTTAAAGGAAAATTATAAAAATTAATAAGTATCGGACCATAAGACGCTTTGTCGTTATGTATTATGATTATTACGTCGATTAAACAAATGTGCATTATTTTCACTAATTTAATATTGCATACATATAATAGCAAATATATGATTATTTATTTTAGAATACAATTCAGTTTATGTGATCGGACATAATCTTTTACGACTTTTGTAAAGAAACAAAAAAAAAAAAAAAAACAAAAAAAAAAAACAAAAAACAAAGATTCAGTCAGAGAACGAAAATTGGAGCAGCAATTTTAGCAATTTCCTTAACCGAATGATCAGAAATAACTGCAAGTATAAAGATTATACTGAGTAATGTCATTAAAAGCAGTCCAATAGTAATTGCTTTAGCTGAATAAATGAATAATATTCAGCTCACTCGATAAGTCTTGATTTTCTCGTATCTGATAAACATTTTCTTTCCTACTACAGACAGAACAACTGGCAATAATATCTTTTTCTATTAACGCTAAGTCAAATTGGGATAATAAGACATTCTCTTTCTATACTCTAACTGCAAGACTTTAATTGTAATTATCGTTACTATTGTTGAAAATTCTTTCCCACGTAAATAAATATGAAATACGAATAGTTTTGATCTTCTTCTTTTTTTTTCTTTCTTTATTTTAATGGAGAATTAATTAAGGATTTTTAATACTGTATATGTACAATTTTATATTATATTATACATTGTATTTCAGTGAAATTATTTAGTTAATAAATTCATTTCACGTTTATAAAGATATTTATATTTTTATTAATCGTATTTTATTAATTGTATTCTATTAATTGAATTACAATCCTTAAATTCATATTTTGATTATCATTATTTATTAAAAAATTTAAGTATTTTCTTTTATTTATATTTCATTCAAATTAGTTGGAGTCATTGTTTAAAATATAAAATATTAATTACAATTTATTTATAAGAAATATTTTGAAAGTATACAAATAAAGATATTTAACATTTTTTATAAACAAAGTGTAATGTTTAGCTCTTTTTTATAATTAGTTCGTATCGATTGTCTATTAAAAATTATAGCTTTCATTTATAAATTGTTAATATTGTAAAACATTGTATTACCAAGATAAGATATTAAGTAGGAATTAAACAATAATAAACGTCACACGAAACTGTAAATATTAATGTTTTAAAGTTTTTTTTTTTTACCGATTGATGTAAAATAGACATTTAACGTGCATTTAACGTATCTGTACTATATTATTGTTGGTTGAAATGAGATTGTATAAATACATTTAATAATGGTTTCTTCAAACAATTTTTTATTAGAATTTATAAATAAAATTTAATTTAAATTTTCTTTTTTGTTCAATATGAAAATTTCAGCACCTTTGAATACTTGTTTTTTTTTTTCACAAATACAGAAATACGCAAAATATCATTTTTTTGCTCACGATAAAACTCATTTTAAGTACGTTACGTATTTCTAACTGCTCATCGGCATAATTCATAATTCATAAATCATTAATGGTAAGGTACCGTGCAAATTTATATTTAAATGTATGGTTGCTTAAAGTATAGATAAGATTAATAATATTTACACTTTATATTTTAAATATTTTTTCTACTTTAGTTTCAATGACAATAATAACAATAATAACAATTATAACAACAACAACAACAATAATAATAATAATAGTAATATTAATAATTTAAATAATAAAAATGATTATCTATTATATAGAGCATTAAACTACTTTATTAGCCTACATATCTTTCAAATATCGTTTATATTAACTTGAAAGTGTGAAGATTTTAATCTTATATTAAAATTTGCATCTCTTGATATTATTTAAGCTGTATGTATAAATAATACATAGCATAATTCAAACGTAAAATTATTTTAATTTATTGTTCGATATATTAAAAATAGCATGTTTATTTTATATTCATTTACCTTTCAACTTCCATCAAAATATATTAGCGTACGTTTCCTTAATTGAAGATATGCTTTTAAAATAATATTAATACCTAAATGTACATATTTTCTAAGGTTTTGTAAAAATTCAATGTTGACTCCATATTTATATATTTAAACACGCCACAGTTCAAGCGTAATATTAATTACAAAAGGACATCCATATTCAATCCATCATTGTCAACAGAATCCGGTACACCTGAGTGCTCTAGATCGTAAATTTATTCGAAAATTATTATGCCAATTGTAAAATAAAGATCAAGAGCAAAAACTAGAATTGTGCTTGCAAGTTTTCGTAAGCACTTTATTTTGTCGTTTTTTTTTGTTTTTTTTTTGTTTTTTTTTTGTTTTTTTTTTTTTTTTTTGTGTTTTGACAAATTGGTACCATTGATAGCCGAAAGTAAGGACGGAAGAATTAATGTTTTTACAATATAGGTTTCGAAAGTTTATTTTTCTTCTTTTATTGTGAATAAACCGAAGAAAATGTCACGATTCATTTTAATTAAAATAATGTACAGTACGTAAATTATTTTGAATTATTATCTTAATACTAATTTACAGTTTTTAATACTTTATTTATGATGTATTAATTATTTGCATTATTGCTAATGCAACGATTTTAATTTATAATTATAAATAAATATAAATTATTTTTTTTTAATATATTATTAGATAACATTTTCATTTTTACAAAATATTCTTTTAAATTTTATTTGACATTATTCACTATAAATCGTGTTTCAAAATAAAAATTACGGAAGTATTGAAATATTATCGATTATTAGTATTAGTATTCAAATGTACGTATATAAAGAAATACGTATAATTAAAAAAGTTATACGTCATGTCGGATAAGACTGTAAACCTTTATAGCCACACATAATGATTTTGTATATCAGATCAAAGTAAGAAGAAATATTAAACACATTTCATAAGAAATTATAAAGAATGGGATCGGTCATTAATTAATATAATTTATATTCTTCTTGATGCTAATCTTACGTAGTTTTGAAATGACTAAGATTATTTATATGTATTCGTTTAAAAATGAATTCACTTTTATTTAAATTCGAGCTATATACATTTTTAGTCATGCGTAATATATTTTTTATTTTTATTAATTCGGCAGATATTATTCGACATTTTCAATATTTTAATAGAATATTTAGTATTTAAAAAAGAAAAAGAATCCTTCATATATATATATATATATATATATATATATATCTAAATTTATTTCATGTATTAGGTGTAATTTATGATTTATATAGATATTCAAAAATAAAAGTTTAATCTTTAATAATATGATTTTCAATTATTTAAATTACATTTTTATGAATCATGTTGAATTTATTACTTTCAATTATATCAAAGCTTTCGTCTAAATTTCAGTACTATTTACACACACACACACACACGCACGCACACACACACGCGCACACACACGCACACACACACATATAAAACTTTGCATTAATAACGTCTTTCTTAGTGTAAGATGCACTGTGAATGTCCATTTATTTAATTTCCCACTGGGTTTGACATACACATTTTATTTACAACAAACAATTCCTAAGTGACTAAGTGACATTTCGTTTAATAAGGCTATAGCCTTATTACCATAATACTTTTCATTATTCTTAATTGCAAATTTGGATATGTTATAATATTGTTCTGTCAGCATGATCCATAAATTATGGTAAATATTTATTTATAATTCTATATTAAATATCATAAATACGATTTTACGTAATAAGCTTTTGTAACAAAACACTGACAAAATTGATAAAATTGAAAAGTACGATATTAATTAGCGTTTTTGTATTTAATAATATATAATTATTGAATATTCGAACATTAATTACAAAATTTTGATAATTGATAGTTCATTAAAGAAATTAAAAAAAAAAAATGTTTTTATTTGATATAAATTTTTGTATCGCAGCAAAGACATCTAAGCTTTGATAAAATTTTTTCTATAATCATCATAGAAAATTATTGAAATTCAAAATGAAGGTCATCATATAAATCAATTATATGTATTATCATATATATTATGTAAACAATTATATTAAAGTTTGATACATTTGTACTTAATATAATATACTTAATAATAATTTTAATATATATTGCCAAAAATTTATAAGTTTTTGTTGTTATTAATTATGGATCGATATTGAATCAACTTATATCCTATATTTATTAGGTATACATATATTTTCAATCACATTGTCTAAGAATGCATAAATAACACAAAATGCGCTTACAACATTTACAAGAAAAGCGACAAAATTGAAAAATTTAATAAGATTACTTACTTCAATTCAAGTAAGTTTTAACTTTTATTACAGTATTTTTTTTTTTTTTTTTTTTTTCAACAACGAACGGCTTATGCAAACATCATTAATCATTTCATGCTAACGAGATTATCTAATGTCTGACAAATTTATTTTAATTGAGATTTGCAAGCTATTTGACAATTCTAAAATGAATATCCAACCAATATTAATTCAAATTAATGTTTTTAATCGTATTAATTACGATGCGCAACTTCATAAAACTAAGTCATGAGAACGAGGGGATTGATGAAGTTAAACGTTTAGGAAAAAATTATTTAAATTTCTTTCATGAAAATATTTATTTTTCATGTCAAAAGGAAGAACATCGAACGTTTTATTCAATTGTTAGACACTCTCATATGATTCGTTGAATTTCTAAAAAAAAATGTATAATTAAACAATGTATGCCAATTCCACATATTTTGATTGCTTGATTCATTCATAATTATATATTATGATTACATTTGAAATCAAAAATATTAATATTAAATATTAATATTAATAATATTGTACATATAATTTACGCTAATATAATTGCAATACATAATGATAACAGTGTACAATACTTATACAAGTAATAAATATCTAAAATTATAAAACTACATTTCTTTCATTTACATTTCAATCATTAACAATTTTCACTTTTGTTGAATTTCGTGACTCTCGTTCACGCTTTTCTTTCATTCTCTTTCTCCTCCCTTATGCTACATTTTGTTTTTTCTCTTCTTTGTAACTAATTTAATTTACTATACGTGCACGTCATACACTGGTGGTTATGTGCTATTTTCCCGACAGGATTTTAATTACAAGCACGCATGGGGGTATCTTCACTAGAGGTAGAAAATGCGAATGAAACCGAATGAGGGAGAACGAGAGAGAATAAAAAGTGAACAGAAATGTGTATATGCACATGTATACGTACACGTATACATATATGCATATATATATATATATATATATGTATGTATATTTAGGTGTGGGTGCGTGTGTGAGTGCGTGCGTGTTTGTGTATGGGCGGGTGCGAAGGAGCACGTATGAAAGAGAGACAGATAGAAGTGAGAAGTAACTTGCTAGAGATGAAAAGAAAAAAAAGAATCGCACGTAACGGTTAATCGATATAAGCGACTTTTACTCTTCTACCCTACACACACCTCTCTCTCTCTCTCTCTCTCTCTCTCTCTCTCTCTCTATTATTATTATTTTGCTTTTACATACATGTATACGAATTAGATAAAAGTAATACTAAATATACAAGGATTAAAGATTTAAATCTATAAATCATATTTGAATTTGAATGAAAAGTAAGTAAAAATTATGTTGGACAATAGACTTAAGAAAATGATAATAGTCATTATTTGTTTACAACTTTTCCTTTGAAAATGCCGATTAATCAATTATAATAATTGTGATAAAATTTATTAATTATACGTTATATCGGATAAATTTATAAAGTGAAGTTTAATACTAATTTATATTACTTTAAATTCTAAAGTACTAATAAATATTATTATATTAAAATAACTAGTTGATCGTTACTTCTTCATCGTTTCGTTTAATGAATTAATAAACACATGGACATTCTGTTATAACTCTTAATAATATCTTTTTAATGTTAATCATAAAACTAGAAAAATAGAAAAATAAATACTTTGAATGATAGGAATTAAATTTTCTGCTTATTCAAATTATATTTGGTTCAAGACTATATATTTTCAATTCAGTATATATCGTATTGTTTTATAGTTTAATAATTTTATTAGCATCATCAAAATTACATGGCCTACTTATTATTTATAAAATGTCTCGTTATCATTTACTCATTTATTTATATCTATAAATTCATTCGATTAAACTGAGATCATAAAATTAACGATTCATTTAAAAATTTTGAATATATTATAGAATAAGTACTATTTCCATTACAAATCTATCATTTTAATGTATATTAACGTACAATTTACATATTTATATATGTTTGTTTCATATATTTATTTTATTGCCAAATTATGTTACATACACCGTTTAATTAATAAGGCTAATGTTCTACACCTTAAATCATAAATATCTGCTTTGTTAAAACTTCTTTGAAACTTCATTAAATTATAAAAAATTTTATATGCGAAGGTATAATACTTAACATATGCTTATATAAATATAAGAATTTTTTAAAATTCGCATTAATTATTTAGATATGCTTTGAATAATAAATCTATAAATAAAAGCTTATTATACACTTAAAGATAATTTTAGCAAATAAAGTAGGAAATGGCACTGAACAACATTAGTTGTGAACGGAACAAGTTAATTAGCTCATAAAGTATTTCTTTTCCTTTAAAGTTTCATAAAATTAATAATATAAATAAATTTGTTAAATCGTAAGGATAGCTTTATGCCTTTATCGTAAGAGATTATTTAATAGATCGACCGATTAGTCTACAATATTTTTATCTAAAATCTAAATGTTATTGAAGATTTGTAATTACGTGGGTTGATATTAAAAAATTTTGTCCAAGTAAGATAAATTTTTAATGTTTAAGGCAAGATCATGAGCATAAAATATGAAAAATATGAAATTTATTGAATTTAACGATGCCAGGAATTATCGTCGTATAAAATTACAGAGTTTGTTTTATTTTTGGATATTTATTTTTATCTTCGGAGTAATAATAATGTCGTATTAAATATTTTCATTGCTTCTTAATAGACATCGGACATTTCGAAACGCTTACTTTTTTTTTTCTTTTTATAAATTATCATTCGACGTGTTTAATATCGTATAGTTTATTTATTTTTTTTTTCTTTCGTATGTATCGCTTATTTTAAATATTATGAAAGGTATATTTACACTTTATTTTTAAAGGGGAATTAGTAATCGTAATACGTGTCGCCTATCTACTTTTTTATGTCCAAGTTCTTCATTCCACTTTAGAATATATATATATATATATATATATATATATATATATATATATACTTTTAATAATTTACACATTTTTATGAAATAAAAATAAATAAATAAATAAATAAACTTATGAATTTTCAAATAATTATTTAATACTTATATTATTATTATTATTATTATTATTATTATTATTATTATTATTATTATTATTGATAATTATAGTAAGTTTACGGGTGAACATTTATTGTGAATTTCCTTTTATGTGATAATAATTTCGAGATATCATTGGATTATTCGAAACGATATTCAATAACGGTAATTGATTTATCGAATAAGTTTAATTAATTGCCAAGTGACCCCCTACAAACTTTTGGAAGTTAATATGTATTGATTATCTATACTGCAATTATTTTATCGACGATCTGTCATAATAATTGATAGAAATGAACTAGAAAAAACATCAAATTATCTATTACATACACTATTCTATTAATAATAATTAGCTCGTGTTGAAAATTTTCAAACGATATTATTTATAGCTTAGCATTTAACGATACTCGACACCTCCAATTGTATTGGTAAAATTTTAATAAATAATATAATAATCAGCATAATATGACATATAACAACGCCTGCTTAATCATTAGTTTTGTCACTGCCTCAGTAAAAGGCAAAATATGAAAAAATACAACATTGCCGAATAAATTGAGCATAATGTGTCAACAATTTATACAGTCGATTAATCATTATATTGTTATTTCTAGGTTATTATTACGGAGATGTGTAAAAAATACAAGTTATACTAATGAAAAATCATTCATTCGCTAATTTCAATAATAATTTTCAATGTAAGCCTTAAGAATATACTGTCTCATTGATTATTAAGCCGACGATCAAGAAAAGGTGAAGGAATTAATCGTTAAAGTTAATTCATTAATAGGCAATTGCTTATCAATAGTAGCAAAAATACATTGCCCATAAATTTGAAATTTTTAAGCAAAGTGATGAATTTCTAATCGATGTATTTCTCCTTCATTTTCCCTTTCTTATTTAATCGTCAATTAAAATCTTTTAGGAATTAATCTTCAAGTAGCGTCTTACACGACACGAGCAGTACGTTCCAAAGTTCGGATAATTTGGGGTTTTTTTTTTTTTTTTTTTCTAAAATGAAGAGCCAAAAAGCGCATTGGCTGGATGAAAACTGTGCGTATAACAATAAAACCGTTACGAAGCTTTCTTTTCACATAAGATGAGCGATTTGTAGCTATTGAAAACGAAATTTCATCGAAAAAGTCCCAGCCATGGCATTGTCACTTAATTAACCATTTTCGATGTTGTTATATTAAATTGATAAATTACCCCCCCCCCAACTATAATACATGCCAATTACGATGTTGCGTCGACTTGGGCTAGCATAAAAAGCCAAGATAAAGCAAGTAATTAATTTGACGGCGTCGGTATATTTGCCAGTGCGAGATGGCAGCGAGACAAGACGATACGATAAATATGAGGAAAGACGTCTCGCGGACCTGTGAATCCTAATTTTATCCTGTTGGCCACAGGCATCATATGCGTCTGCTGGGTGGCGGGGACATTGGTCGGCTTTTTGCCGCTACTCGGATGGAACGCGGGTCACAAGTCGGACGAGAAATGCATCTTCACCGAGGTCATGGACTACGATTACCTCGTCTTCCTCTACTTCGCTACAATTATCTTCCCGGCCCTCCTCATCGCTGCTTTCTACGCCCATATCTATCGGGTTGTAATCAAACAGGTTGGTATTCCATCTGTATTGCTTAGGAGCGCAGACGGACTCGGTCCCTTTATGCTTATTTGCTCTTTATTTGCTGGTTGGAGAGGCTTCGTTAGCCTGGACGGGGGAAGCCTTAGTCGCGCTCGATTTATGCTGGCGATCCTGGACGGCTTCACCTCCGTGTTCCATTAAAGCCTCGGCAAATCTATTTCCAACGTTAGCGAGATGATATAGAGTAATTACGACGAACGACTCGTATTGTTTTATTTTAAATATTGATCGAAGCAATCACCTCCCATGTGTCTGGATTATTTTTATTGGGCGCGAGGAGAATATGGGCACACTAGACGCGATTCACATTTATTTATGCTTGAAATTAAGAGACGAAGCGGCAAGCAATGGGTACGTGACAAAGAGCATTGCTAAATTCGCTCGGAGGCTCGATCTTTTCCCATAGATATGAAAATTCACTTTCACCAGCCGCTGAAAATTAATTAACTTATTCGTTCGATTGTCCTCTCGTCGAATTGAAGGATTACGACGAGACATTCGTTAAACTCAATGCCGCCTGTTCAAAAATATTCGATAACGTTTATAATTGCCATTGCTGGATAAATTATTTATAGTGGAATGGAGAAGGGCTGTATAGTACTTAGAACTGGTAATAATTAAATTAAAACTCTAATCGAATAATATGAATATTTGAAAATCTTTGGTTAAGGCGTCGATACGTTTAAATGTCCTGAATTCAAGGACTGGCTTTATTAGTTATCTAATAATAATAATTAATGAAATTAACGAAATTACGAAAAAACGAAAAATTAATTTCCCAGGCAATTCGTGTGCTTTTTCAAATATTTTCAATACGCGATTACGTGTTTGACGAAAATTTTCGCTCATACGCAATTGTTAAACAAAATTTGGCTTCAAAATACTTTATAATTGATTACCATCAAGTTAGACAAAGAGCTAAGTGCATTTAAAGCTTACAATGTTATGCAAATCTTATACACATTTATTAATCAATTTTATCTGCCATTGAACATACATTGTTACTAAAACATTGTAGTTCTGTTTATTTTAAAAGCTTAGCTATTTTCACCTGACACATTCCTCTTATCGTACAATTTTGCAATCATCACTCTTAATAGTAATTTACAAATAAATGATATTATCCTTAATTTCTCATAATCGGATAGATTTTTATTTACCCTATAACGTAAGCTAATTACATTGTTAATAATTCATTTTCATATCTCTATATTCTGTGCAAAATAGTTTTTAATCTTGATTATTTGTCATTATTAGTTGTATAATCATAATCTCTTAATTACAAATAGGATAGTACATTTAATACGCTATTATATTACTTAGTACATATCATACTTTTTAAATTTAACGTTTTGTTTTTTACTTATTTCACTTACATCAGTTACATTCTAAAATCTTGAATGTTCCCTTAGATTTCTGCGTTGCAGAAAACAAAGATTTTCTTTTATCAAATACACTTTTTCGACATAAGTTTTATTATACCTTATTAATTTTTAATATGTCATACTCGTGTGTCAATTATCTCGTTATACTTTTACATTTTTCCCAGCTTATTTTATGACTTTGTCCCTTGTTTGTGTATCGCGTCTCTTCTCCTTTTTACACGATCTTGTATCATTTTATATGCATTTTTGTAAATTCATTGCACATATAAATTGAAGCGTAATCAATATGTATGGCGATTCGTTAATTTTAACAAACTTGATTACCTTATCATACATCCAATCTTAATTAACATAAATAAATAAATAAATAATTCAGTAATATTATACGCAGAAGTATGTAAATTTTATTTTGCATTCTCACAAAGTACTTCATCTCGAAATTACTGGTAATTTTTTTTATAAAATCCCTTATTTTTTTTCTTTTTCCGTTGACAGCTCTCTATTTCACTATTATTATTATTATTATTATTATTATTATTATTATTATTATTATTATTATTATTGTTATTGTTATTATTATTATTATTATTATTATTGTTGAATATCAACCATAATTTTAAGGCAGTATTAGTATAGGTAGCTATTGTATATATATAGATTTTCATATTATAACTATTCTATCCTTTTTTTGATTTATTATTTTTTTGTTTTTGTTTTTTAAGGAACCTTTTTTCAAATCATTTACTAATTTATAAGCTTACAGCTAATCTTTTTATTATTAAATTTATATGCTCTTTAAATATATTATTATTCAAATTAATTTCTTTAATAATTCAATTTCAAGGTAATAAAATGTCTTTTATCCTCATTATAGCGCATAAATTCCCATTATTTGCTTTTTACGCCTAGATCTCTTCAAAATAATTATCTTTTTATATTATCCATTGTTTTTCCTCATTTATTTTTATGAATTTGGAAAAAAAAAAAAAAAGAAAAAAAGTTTCTTTGATATATACAACTAAGTAAAGTATATAAGATATTAAATATAAAAATTAATAATATTTTTTTTTTTGATACTCACTGTGTTATATTACGAACATTTTTTTATCCTTCTTCCACGAGGAGTCCACCTCGCGCTGATATGTAATGTTAATTGCAATTTTAGTTAGATTCAATTTTCTATTTTGTTCTCTAAGTTACATTGTCATTATGTGATTTTATTTATTCTTCGTTTACCTAATGATGCTAATCATAATGCTAATAAGTATTGAAAAAATTCATTACAAAATAATGAAAGTACTTATCGTCCTGCAATTCGCATAAACCTTATCAGTAACGATTTATTCTTACCTCTTGTATCCTCATTATAATTGATTTGTTTTAGAATTATATGCTTTCCGAATTCCCAAAATCTCAAAATCTCAAAAATTATTATAGTAATTACCTCATTCTTACTCATAAAGTACACTGTATTTACATCTCGGTTATTTAATTATACTCGTTATGTACTCCTAATTATGCATTTAGTCAGATACTCGTTATATTTAGTTTTTTCACATCTCGCCTCTCAGTCTTGCACTGATATTACTAATATTACCGATTTTATTTTTAACTAATTACACTTTTGCTTACTCGTATTTTCTATAAATGTCGTGAATTTATACAATATTATATATTATTTGTTGTTTATTCTCATTCTGCAATCAAAACCTCATAGGAATATCAATTACCTAATTCATAATTTAATAATTTTTTAGCAATGATTTATCGCCGATCCCAACCATATTACTTGAATAAAAAAAAAAATCTAATAATTGAGCAAAAAAAAAAAAAAAAAAAAGAAAAGAAAGGAATTCCGTGTTATTAAGCGAAGTGAATTTTCTTCACAGCTGCAGCAGATTGTCACAATGAATCCGGGCAAGCGCAAGGAGAACCAAACACATGGCACGATGTTACGACTCCTAGGGGCGGCGCAGAAACGCGAGGTCAAGGCCACGCAGAATCTATCCCGCATCGTAGCCTTTTTCATCGTTTGCTGGTTCCCATTGTACACCATCAACTGCGTTATGGCTTTTTGTCCACGATGCGAGGTCAACCAGTTCCTTATCAACTTCTGCATCATCTTATCTCACCTTAATTCAGCTGGCAACCCGCTTCTTTACGCTTACCACCTAAAAGATTTTAGAGCTGCTCTCAAGAGCTTCATTCATAGGATGCTGTTTCCGGGGAGACCGGAGGGCAAGGATGCGCTCGGAGGACTCATTGGGTCGATTAACATTATCCAGGAGCCTCGAGGAGGTTCTCTAACATTTATTTGCAATACCATTTTATTAATTGTTAATGCAATTGTTTGGAATTTTCTCGGCTGTTTTTTTTTCAATTCGAAATTTTAAGATTAACGAAGACGAGTTTTTTTTTTTTTTTTTTTCAACTGCAGAATTAATACATACCTTTCTCATACGTATACACTTAAATATCGGCGAGCTAACAATTGTTCGGAATATTCCTTTTAATTACATTAAATACCAAATGCCTTTAGCAATGTAATTTAACTTTCCAAGCGTATGGGATTTCCAAAAAGTTTATTCTATTCGTATAATAGAATCATCACTATCAAAGAGATTTTATATAGATTGTATATTAAAATGCTTTTTTTTTTTGTTTTTTTTTTGTTTTTAATTTAATGAATAAAGAGCTTGAAGTGTTGGATCTGATTTTAAATTCAAACGCTAGATAAACTTAAAATTAAAAATTCAAATATTCCACTTTATGAATTTCACTAGATCTAAAACTATCTATTATAAGATCATTCGTTGTTTTATATAAAAAACAAAGAAGGAGCGAATGTGAGAAGATTAATTATAGTAACAAACTATATATCCCATTAAAGATTATTTTGCAATTATTATATATTCTTCTTATTATATACATCGGTATCGTTTAATTGCATTTTATTCGATATTTATTCTGTCTATTTCTTAGGTAAAAGTTGCTATTTCTTAAAAAACGTACATGAAACTTTGGATCTGATTAGTTTTATTGTTTGGTACTTTAATTAATGAGTATATAATATAAACGTTGACTGATCAAGAATAAAATGCAAAAATTTTAATCGACATTAAACGAGCTTACTTTCGATAAAGACACACGCGTGCGCGCGCGCGCGCGCACGCACACACACACACACACACACACACACACACAGAGAGAGAGACCATCATCACCATCAAAAATTTAATTTTATATATTTATATATAATTGGTTTAACGTAGGCTCAATTACCGGAACACATAGAGGATTTGTGAGTCGTGGCCACATAATTGGATCGCACCAGCAATTATTGCAAACGGGTAGCAATAACATTAATAAACAAACCAGCTTAATTAGGCAAATTCAGCAAACAAAAATTAAGGAAATACAAGCGAATGTCGACGCTGAATCAACGCAAAATCCAAACAAGTAAGTTTATTTCTAGTTCTATATTGTAAAAAAGTTTATTATCGATCGATATAAATCATATACCTGTTGCGTTTAATCTATATATCTGATTATTTTTAGATTAATGTTTTTCAGATTGGCAAATACATTTAATTCAAATTCATATATGTTAGCTTAAATGAAAAAATGTAGGAGTTTATTATTCTATGCAAATATAGCATAATTAATTGGACAATTTTAATATATTAATAAATATAGAACATCATGTAAAAATATATATCCAATATCTCAGTAATATGCCATTAATATAATAATATATTTTAAAATTTATTTATTCATTTATTTATCAAGTATATAGTTGAAAATCTTCACATGTTCTATTATATTCCATTACTTAAATAAATATTCGTTATGTAAATAATAATTTATTTAGAACGTCTCACTTGGTTTACTTTGGGAAATTATTGTAAATATGATATTCGACTACACGACTACACTTTAAGATAGTAAGATATATCGTTACGTATTAATTCACATTTGAATATATAAACAATTTGTTATGATTTCATTTATTTATTTATTTATTTATTTTTCACTTATAAATTCCCTTTATATAGGCAATAGGAAATAATTTTCCATAAAACAAACCATAATTTATGTCAATAATGCCGGTCGAATTTTTCATTCAATTAATGATAAATTATTGAAGAAGTCCAACATAATAATATCTACGTTTAATACATACGAACTTTCGAATAATCAATGTTCGATAATCTGTGCGAAATAAAGATTAAAAATATTTATTATTAAATCGAATTGTTTTGAATAAACGTTTTTAGGATTAATTCTCATGTTTATATTACATCGTATAATATGCGTTTTAAAGCATACGATTTGCTTTATGTATTTTTCACATTATTCATAGATAACGGCATTACTTATCTTTAATTAGTGTTTTTTTTTTTACATTTCGAACAATAGTTGATGTTGTGCAACTGACCTGATACGGTCGAAAAAGTATATGTTTCGTGTTTCGTGGGAATTTTTTCATATTGAACAAGTCAGCTTATCGTTAATATGAATAAATTTAATGCAAATAAATTGAATGAGTAAAATTTTGAAAACAACTTGAATATTAACGATAATAAGAGATAATAAGAAAAAGCAGAGAAAACGTTACGTAGTATAAATAATGAAAATATTCGAGAGAGAATAATAATCATATTCAATGCCATCTTTTAACGATAATATACAAATTTACTTTTCTTTGTTGAATATTGTCAAAATAGGAAGAAGTTTATGCGAATTTACCATACCTTATAAAAGCTTAAAATACAAGTTCACCACATTGTTAACAAAATACACTTAAAGTCGCATATACTTAATTGACTCGACACAACACAATAAATAATATCTCTCGGCAAATATTTTAAGCTTTTATAAAGTATCGAATGTCTGCAGTAACTTCTTCCTTTCATTTTCTTTTTCTACATCATTCAAGCAAAAACACATTTGTACATTAGTACAAAAACAAAAAAATAAATTATATAATTAATTTGCTTATACAAGCACATTTAATTAATGAAAAAGCACGAGTACTCTGTGTGTTTGAGATTTCGTAATTAGAATTTTAAATGTTTACAACATTTATAATGAATATGTGAATAAAATATTTGCCGATCCATCGAGTCTATTATTATCCGAAGGTTTGGGATGCCCGATGTTACTTAAAATTAGCAACTTTAGTGTATAAATTACTATAAATCTTTGCATAACATGTAACCTTGTTCAATAAGCGTGTAATCAGCCTTGAAAATAGAAAATAATGATTAATCCTATATTAATAAATGGGTGCATATTGTTAAAAAATGTGGATACGCGTAGTTGTTTTATTTGAATCAAATGCGCACGTGATTATCGATTTATAATTATGCAACATTGCATTGCAGCAAAGGAAAGGGAGCCACGGCACGTATGATTTTCATCAACAATAATAACAACGACAAGGCTCTGTCCCTGCCAATGTCGGCCGTCTCGATTCTCGGTCTCAACGCTCAACACGATGTGAGAAGAAGTAGCAACGACTCTCTCAACGGAAACTCAATCACTGCGCCGAACGCGATTCCCGGTAGATCCCCGACGACGACGATGATGACGTCGACGACGATGACGACGACGATGACGACGACGATGACGACGACGATGACGACGACGACGACGACGACTACGACAACGACGACAACGACGACGACGATGACGACGACGAGGACGACGACGCAGACGACGCAGACGACAACGACGACAACGTCGAACGTCACATCGACAGTTCAGTTGAGGCTCTATGATTTTGAGGCAACTTTACAATTCGTCGATTGCGACGAAGACGACGGGGACGACGATGGTGCATGTTACGGTATCGATGATGGTGATGACGACGACGACGACGACGACGACGACGACGACGACGACGACGACGACGACGACGACGACGACGACGACGACGACGACGACGACGACGACGACGACGACGACGACGACGACGACGACGACGACGACGACGACGACGACGACGACGACGACGACGACGACGACGACGACGACGACGACGACGACGACGACGACGACGACGACGACGACGACGACGACGACGACGACGACGACGACGACGACGACGACGACGACGACGACGACGACGACGACGACGACGACGACGACGACGACGACGACGACGACGACGACGACGACGACGACGACGACGACGACGACGACGACGACGACGACGACGACGACGACGACGACGACGACGACGACGACGACGACGACGACGACGACGACGACGACGACGACGACGACGACGACGACGACGACGACGACGACGACGACGACGACGACGACGACGACGACGACGACGACGACGACGACGACGACGACGACGACGACGACGACGACGACGACGACGACGACGACGACGACGACGACGACGACGACGACGACGACGACGACGAGCACGATAACAACAATAACGACAATGGCGACAACGACGACGACCACGACGACGATGACAACGAAAATGCAACAAAGTCGGCGTTGCAACTGGAATCGATGCTCGTTATAGTGGCTGATGTCAATCGCACTCTGTCGTCCGATGAGAAACTGACATTAGATTTGGACGATGGCCAGGCGGATTATAGACCGACAACTGACTGAAAGTGACAACTGCGGCTTGAGCAAATATTATTTGTTTATTGTAACGTTCGACGAGCGATCACTTGCACGCAAGATGATGCGCCATGGCGCCCTGTTTGTTTTTGCGCATTGAAAGTCATCGGAAGCTTGCGCCAGACGTTTGATTTGACGCCTTTTCGTTTATGTTTACTTTATCGTTGCGTTGTCCGCGGAGTTATTTATTGAAATAACAAAAAAGTAGCCTTGCTTCTTTTTAGTGAATTGGGAGATATTCTTTTAGAAATGGCGTGGAAGCTATTGGGATGCCGTTTAGCCTACGATAAAAGCTTATAGCGTTTATTATTATCATTCATTCCTGTAAAAGTGTACGTGCATTATTCATGTAATATAATATAAACGAAAGGAAAAAGATTTCAAAATCACTTTTATATGTCGGGCTTAATTTTAATAACGTTTGTCAGTTGTGTATTTACAATATTATCGAGTACATTAGCAATACCATTTGCAAGAAGCTACGAAAATAATAATAACAATGGCGTTCAATGGTTGGAGTGAAAAGAGTAGAAAAATACGTTTATAGATATTTCCTATGATAATTATCTGCAATGTGGACGAAAGAAATTCCAATATTATCATCATACATTTATTTCTGACGTTGCATTTTCATATTTTTGATTCGCATTAAAAATATTGCAATCTTTTCTCTCTCTCCAATTTATTATTTAGGTAATAATATAATACTTTTCTTAATTAAAAAAAGAAAAATCAATTACGTATTTAAAATAAATTTTCATTATTTTGTAAATGTGCAACTGAATAAATCTGAACTGCGGATTTTATTTCACGATTATTTCACGAAATTGTAATTAATTAGCCCCAATAGTCGTTTAAATAATCATATAAATTTTATTTGTAATACATCTTTAGTAATCATTTCAAATTACAATCTAGACACAATATGTAAAATACTTTGACTTTTTGGAAAAGTGTATTGTACTAGTAGCATTGTTACAATCATTTATGAATTTTTAATTAAAAGAACAATGTGACTTCTCGTATCGATAAAGCAGGCGTAGAAACCCCGATATTTGTCTTAGAATGTCTCATATGTATGCTTTAAGTATATGTAATCGGTATTTAAATGAATATTTAGGTCAATTCAGCATGTAATTATGAATGAATATTAGGCGATACATTTTTCAATTAAAAACGGACGACAGTGTGGTATACCTTGAATTTATTTACTTTTCAGTTAGGCTATGAATCATATTACAGGCATAAATAAACATTCTTATTTACATAATAACGATACATTAAGCCATTATTTCTTGTATAAATTTGACATATAAAGCCTCTATAACAATTTTTAATATTTGAAAGAATTTTTTATCATTCTGTTTTCGTGTGTTGAAAAAAAAAAAAAAAAAAAAAAAAAAATTTAATTGAGATAAAGAGGAGATTATTTTTTTCTTGAATATTATATTTTTCTTTAAATTTCATATTGAATTAAATTTTTCAACGTTAATTTGTTTTCAAATTCATAATCGTTAATCAAAATAATGACGTACAGTGTGATATTTATAAAAAAAAATTTCTAATTAATGCCAGTTGTTTTAATAATTCTAGGATATTATTTACAATTAGAAAGAAAAATTATTGCGATAGTACTCGCTATATCCATATATTTTTAATCGTATATGTACAATAAGTTTGGAATCATTATTTTTATTTCGTTTATTAACTCTTTGCGATAAAGTAAAAATATTTATACACGATTATTGATTAATTTATATGTATATATATATATATATATATATATATATATATTTTTTTTTTTTTTTTTTGGGATAACTGGGATAGTAGAAAGTTTTATAGTTGTAAGGGCAAATATCGCAAAGTAGAGTATCGTATCTATAGATTTGATTGATCTAACCACCAAATAGACGTTAATAAATATTGTAAAGTTCATCAGAAAATGATATATTTGTCTTTACGCGTCTTTCAAATATAGTAATGCAACTTCTTAGGAGTCTCGAGGAGCATAAAAGAAAGGATATCGGTAGAAAGTGTCGCGAAAATATTAAGGAACAGTAGCAGCAGAAGAAACAGTAAGAGCAATATTGTGCAACTAGAAACCTTAAAAAAAAAAGAGAGGTACACAAAGGATAGACGTGACAATCAAAGAGGCAGGGATAAGAAGAACTTGGTAATCAGGAAAGCTTAAGCGGTAACTCTGTGTGAACAGACTTTATGGATAATAAATAGTTCAAATAGTAAGAGGATACCACACTAATCCGAGCAGAGTTAGACAAAGTTCTTACTTGATAATGTCGGGGGACGAGAAAATCATTTTAGCTTGTCGATTTAAGGCGACCGACCACGTCCCGTTCTCTCTCCTCCTTACCATCGCCGCATTCGACTTCCTCAGCTTCTCCTTCGATCATATGCGCATTGGGGTAGGCCCAATAGTGACCTTATAGTCGGCGCAATAATACAATTGTCCTTGTTTTCACGGGCGACTATGAGATTCTCCTACCTACGCGCTTAAAAACTTGCGCCGATCGAAACGAAATTGCAATAACGAGAATCGCCCGTACCAATGTTGAATCTATCCATATTATATATATATATATATATATATATATATATATATATATAAATTAATTAAGTAATTAATAATTTATGAGTAAAATCTATTGCAATTTGTTTTCTGTTTTGATAAAAAATTTATTTTATATCCTATTGGGCCATGTTAATCTTGATACGGAAATGTATTAACAAATTTAAATTAGAAAATTAAATACAAACGCGATGATATTTTCATTAATTAAAAATTTCCACGAGATTCTGTTTTCGTTTCTTTTTGTCAGACAAAAGTAAAGAATATTCATAACAAAATGCATAAATTAACATAATTACTTGCAGTAAAGAAATTATTAAACCAAGTGTTTAATTTTAATATTAGTTTATAAATAGCTAATATACGATATATACAATATAAGAAATATATTACGTAGTTTCCTGCCAGCCTGAAATAGTAAGGTTTATAATATATTTCTGTGTACATAAAATAAAGAAAATATTTTCTAATTCTAAATTGTAATAGATTAGTTTATGGTAAATAATATTTTAAAAAAGCAAATGCTTAGTTTCCGTTGATTAAAAAGATTTTAAAATAGATTACTAAATACTACTCGTTTAATTATAATACATATTTATAATTATTTAATGTAAGACTGTGTGTATGTTAGTAAACATGTGAATGTGTGGCATTTGGATGTAACAAATGAATTGATGAGTTTGAAAACAATTTTCAATATTGAAATTCGAAAAAAAATATTTTCAATTATTAAAAGACGTACACATGTATATTTAATACAATAGTTTATATAACATTTAACCGACGACGATTTGAAATAATTTCTTTCAAATGTTAGCCATCATATAAATAATCTTAAAAGTCATCTTAAAATAATGATTATGATTGATTGCGATTACTTATTAAAAAATGATTATATGTTCGATACATTATTAATTTAGATTAAAAATTTAATATTTTTCTATCTATATCAAAGTTTCTCTAAATTTTAGTTGAAATGCGATATAAGTCTGAGTACTGCCAAAGATAAATATACGTTTATCTTCTGTTTTTTTTTTATTTATTTATTTTTTCCTTTCTATTATTTCTTGATGAATAAAATAACATTTATTTAATAATACTCGATAATTACTTTACCATTTGAATTATAAAAGAAAGTGTGATAAAAATATGGCAATGTTATGGAAAAGAAATAACAAAGATAAACAAATTTAATAATAATAATAATATTACATGCGTCATTTATTGTGATTTTTACTTTATCGTCATTAATTTATCAATGCTAATTGTTTAATATTCAACTATTATTAATTGCAATTGTAAATAACAACAATAGAGTTTCCGCAGGTTATGAAACTTCTCAGATGTAATTTTATGATAATTATAGAATTATAAGTCAATGTTGAATTAAAAATATATTCCTTCATATTTCCTACCTGACGAGCGATTGAATTTTCCTTAAAAAAAAAAAACATAATTTTATTCTATTATAATAAGAAACAAGTCATTTTTAGTATTAAAATAATTTAATTTTAATTTTACATATCATAGACATTAACACTCCCGATATAATAATTAATGTCACATCACAACCTAAAAACATAATCTCTTGATAGTCGATGTACATTTCATCGCTTCTCGTCGAGCTAGAAAAAAATTGCTTATCAACGAGAAAGTTCTTGATAATTAATAATTACAGTCTTGCAGTGATAATGTATAGTGTAGATATAAATCAGGCATTATGATAATTCAAATATACATGTTTAAAATTTGTCAGTATAATTATAATAATTTATACAAAGTAAAGGAGAGAAACGGTGATGAAACAGTTACCGACAGATAAAATTATACGGTAAACATCGCAGATCAGCACAAAATAGGTTAAACTCTTTTATCACATATGATAATTTACAAATATTTTCTCTTTTCTGTACAATTGCATATGATTATGCATCCCGATTATACAATCGAGTATATTTAACGCGCTATTCCTGAAAATTGTATTTTGTATTGAGAAGCATTCGCAATTCAGAGCAAAAATATCAAATGCTTAGTAAATCTTTGTATTTTCTCTCTGCTATTAATGTATTACATGTGAAAAAGATACGATTTAACTGTAACCTGAAATAAGACGTTCGTTTATGCGGATTATCAAATCAGTTTATAGACTGTTATGAAAAAAAAAAAAAAAAAAAAAAAAAAAAAAAAAAAAAATATTCGTTGATAGATGCTATAAACGGTTTCACAAACATTTTCATTCGCTTTTCTTGAAAAATCATTTGTCTCATGCGTACATTATTATTCCATCAATACATTAATTTAATAATCAACAGATTAAACTTTCAATTATAAATCAGTATAGTTGAAAATTTCGTCTTATAAAATGTAATATAATTAGGCTAGTATTTGCAATAATTTGATTGGCATATTTTAAAAATCGTAAAACTCTTCTACTTTTATGAAAAAATAACTTTTTAAACGTACTTTGCTAATTCTCATCATTCTGATTTTACAAATTTTGCTCGCAATAATTTATAATACAATTTCAATAGTAAAACTGTCGAACTCTTATTAGTTAAAGGAAATATTAGAATGAGAAATTCGTGGTAAAAAAAAAAGTCAGACCGAATAAACTCAAATGTAAATGTATGAGATGCAACTGGCCTTCATTTTGAATCATTGAACGATTTTGCGGTATAAGCATTATTGGTAATGCTTAAATACGCAAAGAAATCTATTGTCAAATGTTCAATAAATACAACTTTCAATGAAACTGCGCGTTCAACAAGTTTTCTTAAAACTAGTTACCTTTGCATATTGTTACAGAAAGAATAGGTTTTTTTTTTTTTTGTTGTTGTTGTATTGTACACTAGATATTTATACAAACACATTCCATTTTTCATTCTATTAGCTGTTGATCTTAAATTATAATTTAAGTGTCGTCTTATTACGTATAAATATACATGCACATTTACACATCACGCTAGCGTAATAATAAAAATGAGTCACAAGATTATCGTCACAATCATTTGCAAATTTCCCTCACATTATAAATATTAAACACTATTAGATTCATTATTAAACTTGAACGAATGTGATTTACTTAGCACCATTTAATCAAGTTACGCATCGAATTATATAATAATTTACTCAAACAATGCATTTAGCATTGTTTATATGTTAAACAAGTGAAATTAAGTGAATAACTCGTTTATTTTTCTAAATTGTCGACTACTTTTGTTATTGTGTGCATTGTTAAAAATATCGAAAATTAAGATTTATTCAAACGTTTTGTAACATAAACATTTTCTTTGCGGAAATATGTTTTTGGCAAATTCATCATTACATTAATATTTATAATTAATATTATATATTATAAGCATAAAATTATCAATAGGCTGCCGATAGTGATTGCATAAAAAAATATCATAAAATCTTGATTATTCTAAGAAAATCTAAAGTAAGTTTTCATGAAAATTTCGTTAGTTCGTTACATATATAACTTAAATACCAAATTAATTTTTATGAATAAAGATAATAACAGCACTTTTTTCACAAAATATTTGCCTACGATAAAATTATATAAACTGTACATAAAGTGTGCGTGTGTGTGGAAAAGTCTTCAATTTATGATTCGTAGAATTATTATTAACATGATTAGTAAGTAGTAATATACGTAATATAAATTACGTGAAATAGATATTTATATATGAATGTCTAAAGAATTCAGTTTTACATTATAGTTTTTCTAGATAATGTACAATTTAACACGAATAATTATAATAATAATAATACTTGGATGTTTATAAAAAATTATGAAATTTCTTTTCTTAATAAATTGACATACTTCCTACAAGATAAGTGAATCGTTTTATATATAAAATTTATTATGAATATTTTAAGTCTTCAGGAATTTGCTTTCGTTAGCAAAAAACGAAAATTTTCATTGTTAATATATGCTGTCATTGGTTTTATTATTATTTGTTGTTTATGTGTCAAGCCATTGAAATTAGTCATTAAATTCATCTTTTAATTTTTCTATATCGATGATTTAAAAAAAAAAGAAAAGTTTATTTATTCTTCACACAAAATATTGGAACGATATAATGTCTTAAATAATATTAATCATTTGTCTTTATAATATATATATATATATATATATATATATATAACTCTGAAGAACACTAATCGCATACAATAATACAATATAATTTATACAAAAAAATTTAATTATTATTCATTATTAAATGGTCGGTTGGTTAATTATGTGCAAAGGTGGAAAACAAAACTATTTTAATATATATTGATGTACACGTTATAGGTAACATATAAATTAAAAAAAAAAATTGTAAATGTAATTTGTGATTACTTCTGTACAAAATGTTACGTTAGTTGAAAATATATGAAAAATCTTCAATCATCCTTTGTAGTATCAAAACATCGTTTGTAATTAATATTTATCATCAATCATATTGATTTTTATTATATTATCTCATTCTCTGCGTTTTGGTACTATTATGCAATTAAAGTACTATCCTTAAAATTACAATTTTTTTTATTTTATTTATTTATTTATTTATTTATTTTTAATAATAATAAAACTATTATAATTCAGATTGTGAACGTATAGCTATCAATCGAATTTAACATACGAGCTACTAAAAATTATTATGCAATTAAAAGTGAATTCTTTCGCTTTGTACAAAAGTAAAAGTTCTCTAGTACATTGAAGTAGCATTGTATTATGCATTTTGCAAATATTCAATCAGTCGCTACTTGTTTTAGCGTTCTCCGTCAAATGGATAATAAAAAGGCATTTAATCCATGGAGATCTAAATATAGGCAGAGTGCGTGCATTTGTCAGTTTATTCATTGGATGATTCTTAAATGTCAAGAGTAATTTTTTTTTCTTTGGAGTGATTGACATTTGTAAAATTGTACATTGTAACGTTAGAAAATTTTCCAATAAATGATTATGTTATCTTTTACGTCTTATTTATTTCAATGGATATACATATATATATATATATATATATATATATATATATTTTTTTTCTCTTTCAAAATTAAATATTAAGCTCTTCGTTTTGCTATTTTCCAATTAAATAACTTTCATCGCTTATAGTAATTTTCAATTAAAAATATTTTATAATTTATAACGAATGTTTTAGTATGCATGTATGTATATGTATATGTATACATACATACAATAATAGCTTTATTTTAAATAAATTTTAAAACATACGTAATTATATAGAATAAAATGAAAAAGTTAGGTTACAAAGCTTTATTGAAGATATACAAAGAATTATTGGAAAAATAGAAATTTAGTTATTAAACTGTTCCAAAAAAATGTATTATTTTAAATAATTTCAAAATATACCTATATACAATTTCAATTTCATTAAGAAATATTTATATATATATATATATATATATAATTTCTTTTAATATTATTTTTTTTTCATAGATAAAGTTTGGTTAGAACTCGCTCTCACTTTGTAAGCTCTTAATGTAAATTTCTCCAAATTCTTTTAGAAATTTTTCATAAATATTAAATTTATTTTAAGTTGAAATAGTAGTGCAGTTCTTTTAACAATTCTCGCAAAACTTACATGTGCACTTTTCCCAAATTTACATTAATAACATCAGAGTTAACAACACAGAAAATACGATTTTGCTCTATATCTATCTATTTTTGACCACACAATAATAAGAAATTTTCAATTTAGAATATCAACCGTTTAATCAATCATGACAATCATATATATATATATATATATATATATATATATATAGAAAGAGAGAGAGAGAGAGAGAGAGAGAGAGATAGGTAATAAAACTGACAGTCACAATCTTGGGATTCAATTTCTGCCGTTAGCTTTACTCCTTATAAAACAGATACACGTTCGGGCGTCCTTTTAATCAATAAACAAAACATATCAGGGCACAAGAAGCTTAGATGCGTGACATAAAACACTTAATTCTAACGTATCAAATACCGCTAGTACAATATGGTCGCTTTACCTTAAACAAAACAGAAAAAAAAAAAAAAAAAATACGTACATTAAAATTATAATCCAAGTACAACGATATTCCTCTAGACACATCGCGCACATTCTCGAAAATTCTAATTCCATCGGTGGTAAGCGTATCGAAGCCCTTCCCCTCCCTAGACACGCAGACGTGCTGCCATAACTAATTAGTCGTCCTCTCGGTTGCAGCACCTCGGGTGAAAGAGTACACGAAAGGACTACGCGTATCCCCGCGCTTATATGTGTCCGGAGGCGCGAGTATCATAAATTCTGGATGCGTCGAGTAGCGACGACGGCGCCGACGGTCGTCACGCTTTCGTCCCGTTGGCCGACGAGAAAGTCGACGTGTCCACGAGCTCCAGCTCCCGGGCCATGTTCTGCCATACCTGGCCGTTCGTCAGGACCCTACAACATACGAACACGCACACTAAAATAGAGATTCAGTGACTTTATTTATACAGGGGGGCGTTGTCGCGCCTGGACCAATTTCATCCCCCGACCATCCAATCGTCGCTAATTATATTTACGAATTCTTTAGTTTTAACACTACGACTACGAGTGTCACGACTAATGGGTGGTATTTTATTTTTAATTATCTAGAAGCATAATTTTCTCACCAATTAATCGCATGGGATTGATGTCACCGGCAAGGAAATAATAAATTCTTGTAATTTGCGACTCTTTAATTTGTTTTTGTTTGTTTGTTTGTTTGTTTTTTATATATAGAAGCGCGCGAGCAATTAATATCGAGCAACGAGATCACAACCGTTGGCCATCCGATCGATATAATAGTGACACACGCAGCGTTCAAGCTCGCGCGACCAAGGACGTAACGTAAACTTACTCACTTTCGTGTGTTGTCACTAACAACTTTATCGGGTGCTCCGTAATCCGGTGGATTGGCATATGGATCGTAATTGAGAACCGAGAGCATCGGCGCAATCTCCGCCATGTCCCGCACAACGTCCTCGGGGAAGTTGCCGACCCACTTGGTTAGTGCCTCGAGATTTACTGGCTTGATCACTTGGTCCGACGAGCGCTCCACCCTGAAACGCCAAATACTTTTCTTCAATTGTCCTTTGCTTAGAGACTTATTCCCGAGGCATTGTGCCCGACTATTAGTCGAGGCTTTTGTTTATTCTTGTCAACTAACTAGTGCTCCATCCTCGATTCTAGTCTGCTCTTTCCTCTTTATTCCTCATATACTAAACCGGATGATATTCCAGACGTAGCTTTCTCGAAGGCTTATAAAATAAATACTCGAATTTCTCACTTAGCTTTATGGTAATTCTTTATGGATATTAGTAATTTAATATCAACACTAAAAACAATATTAATATAATCATTCACTAGCGTTTCAATATTATTTCAGTCGATACGCGTCAAATTATTAGTTTATTGATAGAATGTCGTCTTCGGTATATGTGAAGTTGTCCGTATTATACAATGTGTATATACAATGAAATTGCAATAGTAAAATAGCGATGAAATTTATATTTTGTTAATAATATTTATTCAATGAACTTTGATTTTGATTAATATATATATATATATATTAAGATTTAAAATTTTGTTTAATAAATGATTATTGAGCAAGGAAAAGTATTTATCCAATTTCTTCGTAAAGCAAAACATTTAGCTAAATGCATTGAGTAACTAATCAATGGAAATATCAAGTTTTAATTTAAAATTCATAAAAATATCTTCATTCATGTAATTATGTTTTCATTAATAATGTTTTACGAATGCGATCATTTAAATTAAATGTTGGCAAAGTTGATTATGGAG
Organism: Ceratosolen solmsi marchali; assembly: GCF_000503995.2. Lineage (NCBI taxonomy): Eukaryota > Metazoa > Arthropoda > Insecta > Hymenoptera > Agaonidae > Ceratosolen > Ceratosolen solmsi. Next base: position 14,901,678 of record NW_011948415.1, read on the forward strand.
GTAAATGTTGTATGTATATCTACACATATATATGTAAATTAAGAAATATAAAAGCTAAATAATATGGCTACAGCTTATCACTTGTTTCATTCTATTTATTTACTTAACTTATACTTATATTCAACATTTATAACCAACTTATATAAATATATTAGTTAATAATTTGTAAAATTATATATATATATATATATATATATATATATATATATATATATATATAGAGATATTCCGTGTGAGAGAGATATTATAGTGATATTCCTTGTGAAGGAGATATTATTTCTCTCAGTATTATAAAGGATGAAAATATCTTTTCTTCAAGCGTAATTATATTCGTAAACACAAATTTTATCTCAACTTTTGTTACATCATGATATCTAGACTAAAAATTCACAAAGTTGTAGCAGTTATGATTCTGTACATTTTCAATCTGAAAAATTGTATTTACTTGGTTATCAGCAGCTCAAGAATATCGCGAGTTAATATAATGAGCTTCAATTTATAAGAAAGATGATAAAAGCAATGTCAATTTTAAATAAAAATTATATTGGAGATGAAATTAATTTTAACTAATACAAACTAGATAGATAATGTTAGAGTTTGTAATATAAAATTTAGAGATTCTGCAGGAGTGAGCTTACCGTGCTACATTTCACTTTCTCGGAGTAATAAACTCTCGCCAAAGTTTAATCAAAATTCGTACTCCACTGGTATATTTGCCGAGGTTATTCATCATTATTTTTTATAAAATTAAAAAATGTTTTTATGTCTTTCAAAAGAAAAGAAAAACAAAAAAAAAAATGCTAAATTAGCATTCAATTTAATCCTCATTACTGTCCAAGTCAAAGACCAATTTTCCAAATTTCGCGTTGTATTTTCGAATAAATTTTCGCCTTTTATTGTTTGTTTATTTTAATTAACTTTGCTCGCGACCGGATTAAATAATATTTTCGGCTTTTTTGTGAATATCGATTCACATCTTTCAACAGTTCAGTTAAAGTTATCCATTAATTACTACGTCATTAAGTTTTATAACATTAAGTATCTGTATTAAGGATTTATGGCAGTTTGTTCGAATGAATTTTGTCGACTCCATCCAGTCCATTTTATACGTTAAATGAGAATATCCATGAGAATCCCATTAGTGTGCGTCTCGGTATTAAGTCCGCGTTTTCCCGTAGTGTAGGATTTCCATGTCACGTTTTCCTCGCTTTTATTACTTCGATATGCCAGAGTTATAGACGGTCCCGAATCCCATCGATCTTCAAAATTTTCTCCTTGTCAATTCGTCACATGTCACTGTACAGTTAATCGTTCCGGGATGATTCATAAGTTTTTATAACTCTCTAGCTGCACACTAATAACACGAGGCTCTCAATAAACAATAAACTTGACCTATCGTCGGATAATTCGCGTCAAGTGCGCAATGCCAACCGTAAAGTTTAACAATCCAACAATATTCTTTGATATCCACGTTTGTTCTCGTAGAGCTAAGACGGAGTATTTTATATCGGTCGATAAGATAGAATTTTTCATCCCGTGTTTTAGAAATAATTTATCCTGACAAATTCCCTCTTTACAATTTCATAAAGCACGAGATTCCGTATTTTGTTAAATAATAATAGAAAACACGTATAGTCAATTGTTATTAGGTAAAATAGGACTGTAACAGCTTTGAACTCACCGTTCCTCCGAATCTCCAAGTAATTCGGAGTGAAATTCAGACTCCAAGTTCAGATTTGGCCCAAATGACAATCATAAGTACAAACATATTATTAAACATTATATCGCAGATGTTAATACGACTTTGAATAACTATAGTGGCAGCTTTAAGCATTAAACTTTTATTATTTATTATTTATTAAATTCTTTATTATTTATTAAACTCTTTATTATTCTCATTCGGCACCACGTATTTCGCGCATGATATTATATTTTAAGCTCAAAGATTATTTACGGTATCCCAACAGTCCAGGAATTTATGCTTATGAACTTAAAAACAACCACCTTGGAGATATTTTGGAATAAAAGTAGCTAAAAGCGACATCTGCCTCGTGCAGGCAGATATGGGCGGTAAAATATAAATTTTTTAATGCATAAATCTTACGGAAGGACATAATGCGAAAAGTAGACGCGCGGAAAAGCTGAAGCTTCATTGAAGATAAAAATCATCATGAATTTCGTAATGTTTATTGAAACGTTAATGAACTCTGCCGCTGAAAGCATGTAAAAATAAAGCAAACGAACGACAACAGCGATTATAGGAAATTAATGGCTTCGATACGGCCATATTGAGGTGCCATGGCGAGACGGTAAATCGAGTCGTTGTGGAAGTAAAGAAAAATGACTCGATGACTACTCGATACGTACTTGCTGAGGGGGACGCCGCCGGGTTTATTGATGAATTCCTCGTGATGAAGGACAGACTCGTTCCAAGGTACGTCCAAATAGAGCAGGATCTTCTGCATCCATTCACGGGGATGCAGCACGAGCTGCTCGTAGGGTACCATGAGGCAGCGCTCGGGACCGACGTCCTTGCATTGCTTGTACATCATCGTGATGGCCTGGTTCCACTTGATCATACACTGGCGATAGGAGGAAAGGTCGAAGCCCGTTATCGTGACCTGTGCCGAGTCGAAATGTTGTGATTAGCGATACGGGGTGAGGGAGGTTAGGGTGGCCCTGATCTACCACGATAGATCGATGCTGAGCTTTGCGAGTCGAGAGTATTTTTTGTTATCAACGACTCTTTATTAAGTCGTGGACGATTTGTCGATGGAACGTGAAGTTGCGACCGATCAGGGAGCGCGAGAGCTTAAAAGCAAGCTCGGGTTATATTATTTAAGGTCACGAAAAAGCAAAAATAAAAGCAAAAGAAAATGGAGAAAAACAAAAGCAAACAAAAAAAAGTTCCAAATTGTTTTATTAAAGTTTGCCAAGGCCGTTGTGCCTCTTTCTTCAACGTCTATTTTCATCGATAATTACCAAAGTTTTAAAATGAAATTTTTTGTACTTTGTTCTTTGTACCTTGTATTTTGTATTTTGTATTTTGTATATTGTATATTGTATATTGTATTTTGTATTTTGTATTTTGTATTTTGTATATTGTATATTGTATATTGTATTTTGTATTTTGTACCCATTAATTATTGTACAAATTTTGTACAAATTATTACAAACAAGTTCTGCGTCGACGCAAAATCGATTATCGACAAATGGCAAAAGCTGCCGCTCGACATTTATTTTCGGCAAGCCTGAAGCGAGTGGCCGCTTAGCCGCCTCGTCGGCCGAAACGCTGATCGAGCGACGTGGACGGGATGATTTTTCGCTTTAACAATAGTCGCTCCACTTTACCTTTCTCGATATTATGGAGTGAACAGTCGCCCGTCCATCACGAATCATAAATATGAATTTAGCGTTGGGGAATAGATCGAGGACGTAAGAGCCCATCTTGAGCGTCAATGGGTCTTTGTTGCAGAGTCGTGGGGCGGGTTCGCCGTGCCTTGCGATCACTTCTAAGCAAAATGCTGCGATCGCGCTGTCCATCACCTGCAAGTCAAAGACATTTTGTTGTCATTAATGTGCGAGGCGAGATCCCAGCCTCCCTACCTTAAGATTCATTTAACGTCGTCCCTTTCTGTGCTACACCGTCAAAGACTCTCTATCGCCCCCCCCCCTTTTTTTGTGTGTGTTTTTTGTGTTTTTTGTTTTTCGTTTTCTTTGTTTTTGTTTTTTAAAAAATCATTTAGCTTTCGATAATGTCACTAGGGGCTTTTACTATATGAAGGTGAATTTCAATGTGCTGCGGGACGCATACAACGACTTACCGATGAATATCCTTCATTATACATAAATTTGTATTTATTTAAATAACGGTGATGGGACATTTAATCAAGCGGAAAATGTAAATTACGTAGACCATGTAGACTTTTTACATAAATAACTTGACTCGAGATTTTACGTTCATCAAGTATTATTAGTAGGAGTAGTATAGTGACTTGAATTGTATCGAAGACGAAGAATATAATATACGTTTTCTTTCGATCCAACTGTCGATCTTCGCCATTATAGTATCGCGAACCGTACAAATGTAGAATAGAAGATAAATAAGAAAGAAAATCTACCTCTTTAGATACTCCAGCCTCCTCGAGACGGACGCTCTCCCTTTCGGATTTCAGCCAATGTGACCGCATTTGAAGAATACGAGGAATTATTCTTGTCTCTTGGCCACATCTACAAGGCAGATAAGCACTAGTAATATATGAATTTAGAAACAATGTGATACTTAGTATAGTAGAGCCTTTGTTTTTCTCAATTTTTTTCCATCTTATCATACGTTTAATTCACAACACTTTGTTTCTTTTTTTTATGCAAAGTTCTCTTTCATTTCATACTTTTTTTCTGTTTTGTTTTTTGTTTTTTGTTTTTTGTTTTGTTTTTTTTTGTTTTTGTTTTTTTTTTGTTTTTGTTTTTTGTTTTTGTTTTTTTTTTTTTTCATGGAAAATTATATAGCGAGTCGACAGTTGAAAAGCAACATTCTCTACAAAGTTCTCGGTAGTTTAGTATCTCGAAAGTACAATAAACATTTCATTCAATAACATATAATTCGCTTATACAAACACGCTTCGGTAATTTAAAGCATTAATTCAATCACGATAATACGATTCGTAGTTTTGTACAAACATTTTACAACTTCTGCTTATATTACATTCGCCTATTACACTAATCTCATAGCGCGTAAGCTTTCATGTCTCTACGTATGGGTTAACGCAAGACCTCTTGACTCGCTATTTTTTCAACTAACTTGGCTCGAGCCCTCCCAGACAGTATATCTCATTTTCAGTATCTCATCTTCGTCCGATTGACGTAGGAGCTCCTAATTCGCCAGAGATAATGGAAACGATGGGAGCAGGAAGCGATATAGGCAGGTCGCGCTTACTTGTTAACAAACAAGACTTTACCGTACTTTGTAATTTGACTTTTCTGCATCACCTGATTTTAAAATTTCCGTCAGCCACTTAATCTACCGTATTTTCAAGTTTCAGCGATATAAGCTCAATTTTAATTCACCTACTTAAATACTTTATAATTAAAATATAATACAAAACAAACAAGTAATTTAAGTGACGAGTATTTAAAAACAAAAAAGTTTGTGTCGTCGAGGTGCAGGCAGTGCCCGATGTTTTTTCATATCAAAAGCCAATTCAAATGCATAATACGCGTAAAGTGACTTTATTATTTGTCTGTCAATTTTTTTAAGATATATATTGCAAATTATTTGAAATTCTGAAGCGTCCGAAGTATAATTGATATTTGAAAAATATGTCTTATCAAAGAATTACTCACTACCTCAAATAATATACAATCTTTCTTTGTCCAGTAATTACGTAAAAGTATTTCAATAAAATATAATAACAATATATTTCAAGACAATCGACTGTCTATACGGCTACACCAATATATTAATCATTAAAGAAAATAATGCTTATATTATCGATATATTTGCTATTATGGTGTAGCCTTATGATTTTCGAAATATCCATTTATTTTAGGATTAAAGTACACCGATGAGCTTCTAATATATCGATTAGGGGAAGGAATTCTTTGTCATTTCTTTCTTTTTTTCTTCTTCTTGTTGTCTCCTATTTGAAATTGTTATTTTAAACTCCAGTTGTTGTGTGCACGAGAGAAAGGTGTTCGGACAATGTTATGTTATGAACTCTACTGAAAATTTAGATGCATTTTTCTAAAAGCTACACTTTTTAAATTGGCTAAGCACGAAATATTCAACGAATATCCAACCATTTGGTTTAAAAGTTTAACTTCAATTTTGAACATTGTATCGTCTATAAAAAAAAAAATTCAGGAGATTTTTTTATCTTCTCTCTCTTAATAAATTTTGAAATATAAAAAATTCTCCGATTAATGCAAACGTCACCATTTGTTAAAAGAATAAAAATCTTATAATTATTCCATATCTCTTTTGATTTATAATATATATATATATATATATAATTACAAGGTTAGTTTTTTATTTATTTATAAGTTAAACATCAAACGGAAGTTTTTTTAGCCCTGAATTTTTGTTTAATAATATTTTCAATGGTATACTTGAAAATTTAAAGGTACAATATTTGAAGTTATAAGTGACATATATATGTATATATATATATATATATATATATATATATATATATGTGTGTGTGTGCGTTTATTTCCAAAGTAACATTTTCGAAATATTATCAAATAGTTTTTATATCGAAACCTTTTTAATATTTTCGAATAGTTTGAGCATTGACAATTATTTTCTTTATTAAAAATGATTGCAAGTCAAAAGAAAGAAAAAATAATAATCACCAGATTTGTTATAAATAAAAAAGAATAAAAAAGAAGTAATGTATATATTATTAAAGGGTATTTAAAATTGATATAAAATAATTAACGTTAAGAGACTCTCAAGCTCTGCATTGATAGATATTTATAAAGAATTTGTAATTATTGCAAATACGTAATTCGTCGTAAATTAAAACTTGTGTAAAAGTTATCGAGTAATGTTTACACATTTCATTATTAACAAATTAATACTCCCGTTATATTTTTGTCCTTCAATAGCTGATAAATAGCTACGTTCAAATTACGTAATTCTTGGGCTGTGGAAATAAATGTATTATACCTTCGAATTTTTTTAAGGTATCCAACACAATACCAACCTGACTTCCGGATGAGCGTCCATCATGGCACGCATAAGCGTTGTTCCTGAGCGGGGAACACCACCAATGAAGATGAGCGGCATGTTGCGGTCGTACGGATAAACCTTTTGGTCGTTCGGTCCAACCACGTATTTCTATAAAACAAACGAGAAAGAAAACAGATTTCAGTTATTTCGTGATCACATTCTTCCTGATATTAATCGACATACTTTGATAAAAAAAAAAAAAAAAAAAAAAAAAAAAAAAAAAGTATAAACAACACGATCAACGTTTCTGTGCGAAATTCCTTTTTTTTTTTTTTTTTTTTTATATTTTGTTTTTTAACTACCATTTACTCACTATCTGCTTCATACGCAAAAATCCCGTTAATTATTATCAACTAGTGTATGGTAAATATTATTTACTTCTGTTAAATGTAAGTTAATGCCGAGCAGATATTTTTAAAAATTAAAATTTATTAAGGAAAACAGTACTGAGTGTAAAGGACAGGATGAACGGTAATTTCGAGATTAAATTAATTTGGATAGGATAACAGTGATATTTTCTAAAATTACTTATTCTAACACAGAAACATTTATCGTTTAATTATATTCGGATAAATTTATAGGACAAGCTACGTCAGGCATGAAGTACAGATGCGTCGAATGCAATAAATGAATCATAAAAACTATGGAGAAATGTGCGTTAGTAACATAATAAAATAAGGGAATTTAGTCATAGAAATTGACATTCGGTAAGGGGAGTATAACTATAAATCTATATGTAATATATAATAATTTTTACGATAATATTGAAGTTTAAATTCATAGATCGACAATTATACATTTGCAATTGATCAGCTTTTGAAAAGTAATAAATGTATCTTTATATAATTTGCAATAATTGGGTATCGATCTATGCTTCAAAACATTCTAAAAATTCACGAGGAATAATCGTTTGAACAAAAATTATTGTTTCTATATGACACGAATGCTAAGAAAAATAGTAAAAAAAGAAGAAGAAAAAAAAAGAGAAAAGAAAAGAGAAAGGAATCAAGATATATGAAGAAAATGTTAACCTACAAAGAATCGACGATAGTCTGGTCGAAGCCACGGCCTCATCGTTGACTTTTCCAAGATCTGAGAGTAAAGGAAGGATTTTTGTTTTATGAATTATTCATGTTTGCATTGAACGTAATTATAAAATAATTCGGCAGCGGTTTTATTGCTCTTGATAAGTAACAATTTAAGCCAATTGAAATACAAAGTGTTGTTATTTACATATGCCATGTAAAATTTTTTAAACTACCGAACATGGGAAATTTGTGTATTTCTTTAGCGTGAATAAATTTATTTGGTCGAACGGAACAAATTATATACATTTTTCAAATGCACATTGAAAGTGATTTATTGTCAAATTTGATTAACTATATTAATAGCTTCGACTATTAATCAACACATTAATACATTTCATATATTCATAATTCCTCTGTGCTATAAAATAAAATATTTTTTAAACAAATAGCTATGTCTTCCAACAAGTAAATAGGTATTATTATCAATTCATCAAATCCTATTAAATTCATATTCGGCACTCATATACTTCATTATAAATTTCATTTACGTGACAATAAAGAGTCATTTTATTAACTGAATTGATTAAATTTTAATAAAACAAAAATAAAAAACAAAAAAAAACAAAAACAAAAAAAAAAACAAAAGGAAAAGAAAAAGAAAATTAAGTAAAGTAATTTTATTATGTGAAAGATTTCTTTATCGCGATGCGAGAGCTATGGAGACAAATCGATCAAATATTTTTCGAATATTGCCACTTGTATGTTGTACTGCAACTGATTTTCAAGCGCTTCTATTGAGTAATTAGACTTAAAAAGAAAAAGAAATGAAAAAGGATAAACGATGGTTCAATCTATCAAGATAAAGGGAAAAGAACATATAGGGTAAATGAAAGGTAAAATCCCGTTGAAGCGACTATTGGAGTTGGAATCAGTGAAGAATATAGACCATCGAATCGCCTTCTTAAGATCTTAACTATCGTTATCCTGATAAATCATACATCAATTATCCTTGTTAATGGCGTGCTCAGTGTTATCAATATGTAATAGACATCTTAAACGATTTGAATGTTATCGTCCGAGCAACATGAACTTGTTCATTATAAGCTCACTCATACTCGAGTGCGTGTGAATGAATGAAATCGTTTCACATCTATCTCCCCCCCCTCCTCCTCCTCCTCCTCCTCGCCCTTCTCACGCCTCTTGCTACTACATTTCATCACATTAGAGGAGCAGCTGTTAGTAAGCGATAAGATGAATTCGAGGCCCCATGAACGATTATAATCGTAATGGGTGTAAACGAGTGAATAATAAGCATTTTGAGCTGTGCTTACGAGTTTATTACTAGTGATTAAGAATTTTAATTGCCTCGGACGATCAGTATTGGGAGGATCGTTATTCCTATTGCCAGAATTTTAATAATTATTTGACAATGTTGACAGATCGTCGAGGGGATTAATCGATCGATCGACTTTAGCTTATGGCTAGGAAATGTAAAAAATCTATAATTGGGTCTAAATAGTTAATGAGATGCTCGTAAATATTTATAAAGATTTGAAAATATTATAATTTTACGAAAGGGCTATCTTTCAAGCTTTTTTCTTTTTCAACGTGACTCAGAAAATTTTACCGACATTGCGTTTAGCATCACTTTCTTATTCTTTTCTTCTTCTTCTTATTTTTTTTTTTTTCAATTAAATTCTATGATAATAAAGATTCCTTTATACTCTGATATTTCGATTAAGTTCTACCAATGCACATTGCATACGAATATTCGTCAATGTGTTATCGTTTAGTTAATCGAGACGAACAGCTATACAAAATACAATCAATTGATATCTTAAAAATCCAAAAAGATCCAATACGACATTTTATTTATTTATTTATTTATTCATTTGTTATTATTATTATTATTTTCATATGTTACGATGAAAAAATAGCATCACGGATTAAAGTAACAGACATTAAATCTTTAAATGCTCGATTAAGTTTTCGAATTCTTGCGAGATACTGCAAATCGTATAGCTTCGTTTATTCATTTATTTATTTGCATTCGTTTATTTAATTACATTGAATTACAATTTAAAATTACATGTTCTTTATGATTTCAAATGTTCTTGTAATAATAAATTAACGTAATAAGGAGCTGAACAATTGACGAACGAACATGATATCCTTCGAGCTAGCTTGAGGCATATCAAAACGATACGACTTAAATGTAATCAAATCGACGGACTTCTTGGAAGTCACGAAAGGTCGCTGGATTCTTTGAGTGCTTCATCCGTGTTGTCGTGTCAGAGTGACATTGCGACGATTGTAATTACGCGATCGATATCGAAACGCTACACGTATTTCCGAGTCGAAGCGAAGCTGCCGTTCCTAGGGAATCTTTTCTCATTTTACTCGTAGCTACGAGCGCGAAGCAGATGAAAGCAAATTCCTTTTGCGACTGAATAACTCGTCCGAATGAGTTTTTGCTGACGCGACTAGGCGCGTAAGTGTGACTGCTTAACGATAGTTATATACTCCTCGAGTTCGATAAATATGTCCGACGTGGCTGGGGCATCGAGTCGCCTTAACCTTTGCTCTGGAATATCACTATAAATCATAATTTTTTAAAATTTTGAAATTTTCTTCTAAAGATTTTCACTCCCTTCGGCGAAATAAATTGATTGAAGTGCACGAAATAACGTGGACGGTCGATGCTATTTCGTTACACAATGTGGACACTATTAATCCTTTATAAATCAATTCAATCGAAGGTGTTCTCTCTCTCTCTCTCTCTCTCTCTCTCTCTCTCTCTCTCTCTCTCTCTCTCTCTCTCTCTCTCTCTCTCTCTCTCTATATATATATATATATATATATATATAAATAAAAAAAAAATTTATATATATATATATATATATATATACATTTTTTTTTTATTTTTTCTTCTTCTTCTTCTTTTCATGACGAATCTCATAATTGCTGTAATGAAATATTATTAAATAATTAAAACGAATTACGTTCCAACATATATCGTTGTCATTGAAGATGTAATTAATATTGTTACGAAACAATAAGGATGCATTAATTGTCAAAAATATTTTTTTTTTTTTTTTTTTTTTTTAATTGGAGAAGGAAACTTCAACTTCTTCATTGAAAATAATTGAAGCTGTTAATAAAGCGATTATTTAAATATAGCAGTATAATTATTAATAAATTGCGTTAACCTAATGTAATTGAAAGTTATATCTGCTAATGAAAATAATGGCAGAGTAAAGTGCTCTTAAATATTTGATATTTGATTGAAATTATGTTCTGGATATTGAAAATATCTAGCGTTGGAAATTGCAAATTTAAGATTACATTATTTTTTATTGATATCAATATTTGACAGCTTAAAATAACATTTAGATATTTGAACATAATTTATGCTAGTGTATTGCGGTACAAACATTTATTAATTAATTATTTATTAATTTCGTTGTACGTGCTATAAGTTTATGTTTTATTTAAATTTACATATCCTACGAATTATATAAATAAGGCATAAGTAGTCAGCCTGTGTTTATAATTAAAAATTCTATTCTCAACGATCAAGAGGGAAGATATTAATGTTATTTTGCATTTCTATTGAATAAAAATTGGTAATCTGCATCAATTATTTTACCCGTTTACTTTATATGTCGAAGAAAAGAAATGACAAATCATATAACGCTTATATTCGTGTAAAAGTAGTGAAAAAAGAATAAAACAAAACAAAACAAAACAAAACATAAACTAAAGACTCGGTACATCGGTACAACAGGAAGAAGTCAAATGAAGCGCAACGGCCTACGTATCCTTGGCACAAGGTACACACGCGTGCATATTCCGAAGGACAAAAGTACGTACTACTTCCTTAACAAAAGAAGATGAAAAAATTGATGGAAGAGAAAGATAAAAGCGGAGACACATAATAGACGCAAAAATAAAGGAATAAGAGCGGATAAGTAGAACAAAATGGTCAGTAAAAGTCGAAAGAGCGGCTGACACGGGATGCGAGGAAATATTTTACAATTAGCATTCTTCCTTCTTCCTCTATCTCATTATTTTTCCCCGCAATCTCTCACTCATACCGCACGAGAGGAGGATGGCAATGCGAATAGCCTGAGCAAAGAGGATGAGAATGAGAAAGAAACGGATAGTGGCGATTTATGCAGCGCCCCGTCAATGTCGTCGACGACAGCAACAGCTGCTGCCACTGCCCCGGGGTAGAAAACTTGTTCCCCTCTCGTATTTTTTCTCAATACATTTATCATGAGGCCGTATGTGTGCGTGTGCACGCGTCTGCAGAAGGAAGTGGAGAGCAATGCAAGACAATGAGAATACTGTGCGGCTTGTGCCGCGTATCTTCACTTGACCTGAATTCGATAGATGCATAAGTTTAAATGTTTGGATATTCCCTCGAGTAGGAAGCTGTTTTAAAATTTTGAAAATTATTTTACCATTAATGCAATGCGCGTTGCACAGTGGAATACGAGGAGTGAGGTTTTTTTTCATTTTACGACAAATCAATCGATGTTTTTAGTGATCTCGAGAGAGCATCGGTCGTATTCACCTACTCCATGATCTATTTAGCTTTTTCGGCATTATTATTATGATTGTTTGTACGTTTCGGAATATACTGCATATTTTGTACAAAATTTGTAATACTTGTGAATTTTGCGAATAATAATAAAGTCTTGCAGATACGCGCGCACAATGTAATACAAACGTTAATAATTTTATGTAATATCATGTACTTAAAGTACGTCAAGTTACTAAGCATATTATTTCCTCTTATTTTTCTCATGTTAAAAGTACGTATGTAATGAAATACATTCAGCTACTTGTGACGAGGCAAGTCTGTAAGTATACGCAAATATACTTGTAGATTAATGGATGCGTTTTTGTTTTTTTGAAAGATCCGACGTTGCAGAAGAGGAGGGATAAATTACTTTAATAGTCTTTAGAAAAAAAAGGAAAAATAAATTTTATCTTATTATAATTTAACAATTATTCAAATACACCTTATATATTGATATTTCATTACCAATAGAAAAAGAAAAATTCAATAAATATATGAGGTACAAATTGGCATTTTCATTTGCAAAACTGAGAATATATATATATATATATATATATATATATATATATAATAACCTTACAGTTGTAAAGTTTTAAAATAATATTAATATTAATATTATATTGGATTAAATTTTTATATATGAGGGGAGGAAGAATCATTAAACACGTTGTCTAGTTGTAGAGAAAAAAAAAATAAAATAAAATATTCTTATCATTATTTTTCTATCAAGAAGACATTGCGTTATTAAAATATTTTTAAATATAAATATATAGTTATTATAGGCCTGTTACATTGTTTTTTTTTTATTTATTTATTTTTTTTTTTTTTTATTGCATACAAGTTCAATTGAGCATCGACGAAGCTATTCATAAAGTAATTTGACACATTTGTATAATTTGCGGATGAGATAAAAAGCAACCAGCGATCTTTCTTTGTGACAAATCTTTTAAATGCACCGGATGATACGATATATTTTATTAAAAGTCGTAAGCTAAAGTTTGGAAATGCTTTAATGTAATAGGATGTAAAAGAGATTTTTATTAAGCTGATTGACAGCTCGCTTTTCTGCTATTGTTCGCGGTAAATTTCATCGATCATTCCATCAAGGGCGTATTTCAATGGGAGAGAGAGAGAGAGATAGAGAGAGAGAGAGAGAGAGAGAGAGAGACAACTGTCACGTGAATAATGAATCGGTAGTCAATACGATGTGTACAAGTACTAGTCGTTGCAATTTTCTTTTCTCTCTCTCTCTCTCTCTCTCTCTCTCTATCTCTCTCTCTCTATTGAATTCGACTTAAGAAGAGCTGGAAACAAAAATAGAGACTCGGAATTGTTTTCTCACAAACACTTGCTTTTTTTTTCATACACAAAATAAATTCTAAAAATATACGTTTCAATAAAATTCCGGAAAGTCGTAAAGCGCTCCATTACTGTGTTCCAAATCGACAAGTTTGACAAATAATACTGTTTTTTCCATTGTGTAAGAGCAAATGATATCCTTTAATAATAAATTTCTTTTATTTCATTTGCTTTAAAGATGGCAAATTTTTTCGCTTAACTTTAGCGAGATTACGGCTTTTAAATAATTGCAATTGCAGTGCTTATTATTGAACATTGCTACTATAGCTACGAATATCAGAATAAAATTACTTTCGATTCAGAGTTATTTTTCTATTTAATCAAGTGGATATATTAAAAGAAAAAAGCATATTTTAATTAAAGTGCTCGTTGTTAAAAAAGTGACAAATTCATGGAAACATTCTACTATTAATTGCAAATTCAACATTATTTAATAATATTTTCTTTTATCTATATAATTAGTTCGTAATTTGGCTCGTAATATCGCAATAAATAAAATTTAAATAAAGCTTATAAGTCAATTAGTTTTTCGCAAAAAGAATTTTTGAAGTTTTCAGCTACATCGTTCCGTTTCCTTGCTGACTTTTTCGTCTTAAAAAACACTTTAAGCTGAAATGTCCAAACTCTGAGATGTTTTTGAATATTTTAACTATCGATTAATATATAAAATCCTCTAATTCTTCTTTTTGAGACTTAAGATGGTACGACTTTGTTAAATTGTATCTCGACGATTAGGGCTATAAACCTTTTAAATTATTAAAGCTCATAAATTTTTTAGTTTTTAAAGTTAAAAACTTACGTTCTGTCTTCAGCTATTTTTATCATTACTATTAAAAAGTAAAACTATTTGTTCGTGAAATACCATTACGAAATTAATGTATCGGGTCTCCCTTTTTTTTTTTTTTTTTTAAAGCGACGCTTATTATGTGCAAAGTATTTCCGTCTTAAGTTTATGAAAATTTAGTTCCGCCGAGAGCGACTTTCGCTCATGTGGGCGCGTTAATAGTATGTCTCAATGCAGGAAAACTATAGGAAAATTGAGCATCGAGAGTAACGTTTGAATGTAGAATCGCGCCTGGTTTGCTGCGGTTGCCAATGTGAGTTGGAGCAACGGTAAAACGTTGAAACGAATCCACATATTGCCATCCCTCTTCGTGGTTCCACTTATTTTCATTACATTTCTATTCATTGTTGGATGGCAAATAAATTCTCTCTTACAAGTATTTTCAAGCAATTCGTATTACAATAATACAAGCACTAAAACTTTATTACATGACCTGTGCAATTTTTTCATAACAAAAACATCCCGTACAAGCCACACGATAATTTCAAATTACATTATTTAAATATTCAAAAGTCTTTTTTTTTTTGTTAGATTATTTTCATATCGAATAATTTCTACTTTAACGTAATAATAAACTTTTATTAGCATTTTTTTCCAATTAAAGGTTAAAAATTTAGCAAGACAATTGGATGAAAACCTATTGATATTTGGAGTAGAAATGCTTTTCTAATGTCTTAATAAATTATTTTACTTTTCAATTGGAAATAGTTGTGATGAATTTTACCGGACATGAGGTTGCATAGAATTTTTTTCCATCGAAAGCACTTTATATTAAATGATGTTAAAGTAACATTTTCTAGTCTTATCTATTATTCAAAGGCTCGTGCCCCCCCCCCCCCCCCCCACGGGCGCTTCTGTCTGTCTCATAGACATAGGATAGAACTTCTAAAAACTGGCGATAAATTTGCTCGGAAATGCAAAAGACAGACGGAAAAGTAATTGAGAAAATCTAGATCGCTTCCCTAGCTTATCCCACTCGTTAAGACATCGAGGGCTGAATGTATCAAAACTCTGCTGTTCTCTTCCGTTCCGTTTTCCGTCGATTTCTCTTCTTTATTGTCAGGCTGAATCTAGACGAAAGCAAACAAAGCGCTCGTCCGATAATGCGAGGCCATTGAAAAATGCTGGAAAAACGTAGGTAAAGTTGGAGAGAGAGAGAGAGAGAGAGAGAGAGAGAGAGAGAGAGAGAGAGAGACTTTAACGAGTAGTTCTATCTAGTTCTATCGTTCATGGAATTTTGACCTAACCGAGTTGCCGAGGTGACGTATTCAGTTCTGATATTCAACACCTCTTGAAACGTAATAACGACTGTCGATCAAAATCTTCTTGATGAGAAAGGAGGATGAATGCATGGCGTAAGTGAGAATGAAAAGGTATCAAGATATCTGGAGTTTTCGCATGGCCGAAGAATAATTTCGATTTGATGGGATCGTAATGTAATTGCCTTACTTGACCATTAACTCTGGATTGAGCTTAATTAGTTTGATTAAGCCGTAGTGCTTCACGAAGCATTAATTTTTATATTATTCTCGGT
Source organism: Ceratosolen solmsi marchali (assembly GCF_000503995.2). Classification (NCBI taxonomy): domain Eukaryota; kingdom Metazoa; phylum Arthropoda; class Insecta; order Hymenoptera; family Agaonidae; genus Ceratosolen; species Ceratosolen solmsi. The sequence continues at coordinate 14,917,764 of NW_011948415.1, forward strand.
CTTTCGGTTGGAGGAGGTTTGAACGTGGCAAACAGTAAACTAATTATTCAAATAATAATTATTTTATTCTCAATAAGTAACGCACTTTCGCGTTAATATCACAAATCAAAAACTTCGCCTCGAAGTTGGAATTATGATTCAACATCCTTTACGACTAACAATGATTTTTCTATTCCAATAATAACTAACGGTTCTATCTAAAAAATATGAAATAATTGTTAAAGTTAGAAAAATTTGTTAGTATTTATTTTAATTGTCATAACGAAGCACATAAATTTCCATTTTAATTCACATTGTACGATTATATTTTAAATTCATCGATAAAATGTTTGATTAGACACGTGTCAGAAGAACAGTCACAGCCTCATCAGATAATTCCAAATAGATTAATCGTGTGCTTGGAATAAATTTTAACGTTTTTGCATTTTTTTTAAATTATATTTTCAGAGATTTGTTTAACTTTACATTTTTCATTATTGTACATGAACAAATAAGAGATCCGTTCTTCTTTTTCCTCCTCCATCCTTACAATGTGCATGGAGAATATCATTTTGTAAGGGAACGATGTCGAAAAATTCCACTACACATTTAATGAATAATGAATGAATGTTAATTTATAGATACGTAACTCAAAAGACTTGATCTATTAATAAATAATTGTAGAAATCAAACAAAACAAAAAAAAACAAAATTTTTTTTATAATATTAAATGCAAGTTTCTTTGATTTTTATATCCAATAGATTTATTTACAAATAAGTGAAAAATTCATAAAATCGAACCTTTATGTAAATTACTTAAACTCAATTATTCGTAAGTTTAAGTCTTTTATGTATAAGTTTTACGTCGTTATTTTTTTTTTATCTCAAGTATATCTCAATAATGCATATTAACAAGTTGCATTTATATTTGAAGCATTATAGCTTCAAATATTCTATTCCTATATCGATTATATAAGCTTATAAATATAAGATTAAATATGTATGATTATGATAAAATGTTCATTAATTTAAGAAACAAATAGTTTATTATTGACTTATTGTAAAACATTAATTATAAGTGTTTTTGCTGTTCAACGTATTTCAGAATCGTGTAATGCAGCATATTTTAAAGGTTTAGTAGGAGAAGGAAAAAAAATACATTCGCGCTCTCGTAGGATACTGTATGTAATAAAAATATCATCAAATCTGATTTATAAAGAGCTTGGTAGATGTTAAGGTATGACAAATGAAAGGTAAAAAGACGTAACAGTGAGAATGTCATTGAATAATGATGGGAAAGGGAAAGGATGGCGATGTTGCCGACTAATATTAAATGACATAGAAAAATCTCAATAAATCATTATGTTTTTGGATGTAATAGCGATGGTGAATTTTGCAAGTTAAAGTTTAGGAACAAAAAATATACCGAGTCTCGGTTCCACAACTATTTTATCATCTTTTTTAGTTGCTAATCAAATAGAAATTTGTTGCGTCTTGTCAATTATTCACTTGAGCGTGCAATTGCGATTCGACACTGATAATCATAAAATATATAAGGGGATGACGTTCTCTACAAAATCTTTATAGATTTACAATATTTATAGATGTACATGTTAATTAGTATTCATTTATCGAATAAAGAAAGCAGAAGTATCAGTTTTAAGATATTTACGCATATAATTATAAGATTGAAATGTAAGAGAGAAAGTATTTAACATTGGGATAAAGTGATTTAGTGCAAGTTTGTTTATTTTGTATGAGAAAATTTTTAAAACGATGCAGAAAATAATGATAGAGAAGTTAATAGTAGAAGAAGTATTTCTTTATATTTTTTTTATACGTATATCTTTATTCATAACGTCTTTTATTTTATATACTTTGTATACTTTATGAAGTGTACGTATAAATAGGGAGCAATGAAGTTTATCAAGAAAACCATTAAATTTCGTATGAAACATCGAAGCTTGAGTAATGTTTTAAAATAAATGAACTGCATTATATGATAGTTATTATCGTAAATATAGAAGGATTATATTTTCAGTTCTACAAATTACAAAAAGCACGGATAAATATATGTTGCACAATCATTTTACATTATAATTAAGAAAAACAAATATATCATAGAGCTAAAAATCGATATTTATTTTATAATAAATTAGAAAATATACGTAAATCATGGAAAAAAATTTTTTTTTTTTTTTATTATAAATATAAGAAACAAACGATGGAAAAAATTAAATTAAAATTTTATATATCAATAATTATTTGATAACTATATGACAAATATAAATTATCAATAAAATATTATAAAACAATATAAAAAAAAAAATTAATATTTTTAATTAACGGTGAATAAATGTTATAGTGATCATTTGATTTTATTAAAAATAAATTTATTAAAAAATTTTTTGTTGCTATGTATTACTTATGTTTACAAATTTTTTTAAATATCTTAGAAGACCTATTTCTAATATATCAATCTGTGTCACAACAACTGTTGATTTATCATAGATTATATATATATATATATATATATATATATATATAT
>NW_011948415.1:14920352-14941853 GCF_000503995.2 Ceratosolen solmsi marchali
CCCCCCCAACGAGCCACAAAATCATTAATATTTTCACGTATTCTATTTAAACTAGAAGAGTCGATGTCGAAGTTGATGTTTTTCAAAATTATATTAGGAATTGTATATTGAAGTTTGTTGATTTTTAATTTAAATATTAATTGCTAAAAATCAATATTGTTTATTTAGAAAAAATAAAAGAAGAAAATTTTGATCGACGTTAAAAAAATTATATTCCAAATTCGATATTCAAAATTTACCGAGTTTGAATTTAAATATCAACTGCAAATATATATATATATATATATATATATATGTGTGTGTGTGTGTGTGTGTGTGTGTGAGATTAAGATTGATAATTTCATGGGGGGATGGAATATGAAAAGTAGAGCTTACCTCCTTAGCCAGCATAACGGGGGTAGGCTCCTTCGGGGCGTTGCAGATGATCCCCAGCTGGTAGAGGACGAGGAGGAAGAGGAGCGCGATGATGCAGAGCATGGGTGCCCTTCGGGAGGGTCCACGCGAGAACAGAAACGACATCCCTGAGCTCTTCGTCTGGTAGTCATGCATATCACCGCGGGTGAGCTCGAAAGCCAGATGTTTATAATGCAGCCAGGACTACTTTCACCTCGCGTGGCTCATCCTTCGCCTCCTACAAGCATATTTACACGCCATTGTTGATTTTCCAGATGATGAAATGGACTAGAGATAATAGCCCGGAGTGCCGTCGAGCAAATCTGCGATTTTTATTTTTAAGTCTACCGCAATTATTCGAGTACACGCCTTGGCATTGGCAAGTCTGTTGCTTTTACTTTGACTTTGTAGCTTAAAGAACCTAGGAAAGGTTAGAGCGATTTGCGCATTAATCCATTCGAGACTTTCTTCTGGTTCGAATTTTTGTGCATCTTGATGAAGACTAACGATAATTGTTATTGCCACGATTACTGTACATTAATTTAATTATCGGTTGTGCAAAATCAATCATCTCGATTGTCACGCATACTTCGGTATTTTATTAACCATTTGCAATAAATTATTCTATACCCGTATCAAGTTTCTACTATTTTTTACATTTATTTAGCCCATTCGTTGGACATTCGGGGGCGATAATTACAATGTTGTAATAAAATATGTTTAAATTATTGGATAAATTAAAATATTCCAAATATATTTAACGAGTTTAACGATGCAGGATAAGTAATCGGGCGGTAATTTTAACCTAATTTTTATAAATATTTAAATATTTGAATAAATAACCATTGTAATGAATAGCAAAAAATTATCCACAACAATTAGTGATATTATTTCATAAATTTTACTCGTAACGCGAAAGGAATGTCATAATGAATGATTCGTTAATGCATTTCAAAGGCGCGTAATAAATTGATCTTCCATATAGTTAATTAGAATATTAAATCGATTTCCATCGAGCCAAGTATTATAATAATATGTATAACTCGATGATAATAGGGAAATAATCGAAAATTTTGCTGAAAACTTTTTCAATACTTCGCATTTTATAAGCTGCGCGAGCAAACATTACTTATACATTCAAAGCTCATTCTTTTCCTCGACATTGTGCCTATATAATTCCAAAATAATCCGATATAATAATTTTAATGATATGCAAATGCTTAGTGTGCTCACGACGAATGAAAGCGTAGACAATAATAGCGTGCAACGGGACTTTATGAGGTGAAACGTCGTAAAGGGAAGAGAAAGACATCGAGACTTAAGCCACAACAATAAGACGAAAAGTTAAAAATTCACGTACTCGTGTTTCTATGTTTATGGTATTTATGGCATTAAATCTTCATAATAGTTGTGATATTTGAGAAAAATTAATTCAATTGTATTTCCATCTATTTATTTATGTATTACTCGGATATTGTCAGTGAGACTTGGTCTGTTAAAGTATGGAATATTTCATTAAAATAATAATTCCTAATTGATTTGAAAATATAATCAATTGCAGTGAAAGTTAAACGTTTATCGTACTAACTACATTTAATATATATCATTCTTACTATAAAAATCACTGCCAAAATTGTATGCATTAAAATTGAAGTGATTATTTACCTTTTAGAATGTAAATTTTAGAAAGAAATTAACTTCATATTCATTTTAAATGTAAATAAAATTTCATTTAACATAATCATATTTTTAATTTTTTTTTTTTTAATTTTAATTATTTACTCATAGGCCGCTTAATATGCAATGAAATTTAGGTTCTTTCGTACGTTTAAATTTAACTTTGAATTGTTGAAAAATTTTATTTCACCGTGGACGCTAAAATTCAATTCGACCAGAGAGAAATTTTTCTGATTTTTTTTTTCTTCGTCCCATTCATTTACATAATGAGTATATGCTTAATTCTCAAAATTTTCAGGAAAAACATTACATCTATAGATTTCTTATAAATAACGTTTAATGTCGATGGGCCAAACACGCAATTGAATTAATAAAAATGATTTTGAAATATCGTTAAGAAACGTTAAATATACTAATAAATTTAATTACTTTTAAGCCTTATAATTTATATGTTTTAAGCCCTTCTAAACAATCAATAGCCTCTTGAAATAGTTATAATAATCCAGAGAATTTTCAAATTATCTAAAACCAAGGTCATAAAAATTAAATTCCTCATGAAAAAATATATCTCGGTGAGAAAAAGAAAATATTTTCTTTTCAAACCTAATGAAACTGATTAATCCCAACGAAACCTCTCATTTACGCGACATTTTCCTTTATTTCGCTAAAGCATAAAAACTTAACGCACACTAACCGTATTCAAAACTTTGCAATTGAACTACACATGAGAACAATTTTGATGCTTTAAAGGTTTTCCGTAATTTTGCGAAACGGACAATAAAATCCAGAGTCCGTATGCGCATGCAAAAGTTCGGCTTACATGGGAAATGTTTTACAAATCGTTGTTAATTCTCTAAAGAATGCGATAGTTCAAATGGGCAGTTCCTCCAACTGGATGTATAACTTTTGAACTTATAATCAGATTAGTAATGTTGTATTGTAATTGCAGGATCGAAGCTGATTCAACTTTTAATTTCATCGGGGAATTAGAATGTGCTGCTGTCTCTTTAATGTCGCAGAGCTCGTGGAATTGTCGAACCTTTAAAATGTCTCGAAATACATTGACATAACAATATTGACAAATCCCCTTTCCCTATTCATTATTTACGTACGCTCGGAGCTCTGTTGTCCATCTTTTTTTCATTTCTCTACTATACTCAAACATACATAATCAACGTAATGAAAGAAAAGCTACTTAACATGGTAAACAGCGGGGCTCTCTGAATTTGAATTAAATAATTATATCCGCTATTATCGAGCGTTAATGGCGCGCCTATCTTGTTGACCATAAGCCCGGTGACGGCCCTTGTTATAGTCGCTGTCCTTTACCCGATTGCAAGTTTCGCAGACATGAAACGAGCCTGCAAAACGTTAGTTTAATGCCGAATAGATAGTCAGCAGTGCGGCAGTGATGCGTGAATTAAATGGGCCGCTTTTGCTGGACAGAATAATATTGTGTGAATGGATGTTGACGGAAGTCGATGGTAGGTTTAAATATTTCTTTCACGATTTGCTTTCGTATGGAAAAAATACGGAGGCCAATTGTCGTAACGTGTAATATACCTTTAGCTCCTTCAATAATGCACTGTCATATGCACTGTTGTATGATAATTTTATGGTTATAATACGATCGGAAGCTTTGCCGATCATTATTTAACGGCGATATTCGTATTTAAAGCCAACGATGTAAATGTTGCTGTAGAAATACACTTGTCTAAATACAACAATTGAATAATATAAAAAGAACGCCATTATTTACTGTCGTAAGAATCTCCTAATTGTTACAGCATCCTTGGATAAAGAAAGCCTTAATAACAGTTATTGGAAGAGAAGAAGGGAGATTAAATAAATCTCGCAGAAGCTAATAAAATTTACCTAAATTACTTCCTACATTATTTACTATGGAGTCGAATTTTAAATTAAGATGAGAAAAGTAAGTAAGCTGAAAATTCCAATGATTCAACGTTCATGGTTTACAAAAATATAAATTTGTGGCAATTGCAAAGGACTTAAATGGTTTTATAAAAAAAAAAAAAAAAAAAAAAAAAAAAAAAAAAAAATACAAGGAAAGCCCATAACGATGTCATGGAATACAATATTTAATATATATTAATGTGATATTAAATTTTTGTTTTTTAGTATTTAAAAATTTTAAATACTATCATATAATTAAAATAAATATCATAATAAATCTATGACAAACAATTAACAATAATAAAAAACATTATTATTATTATTATTATTATTATTATTATTATTTGCATCTTTATAATAATTTAATTAGTAGTAATAATTTAAAGTTGATAAAAGGTTTTTTACAATTACGAAAAATACGATTCCTGCTTTTTTTCTTTTTCGTTCATTAGAAAATGAATAGGTAAATGTTGATATTATTAATTTCACCAGTGAACACAAGCACACGCGCATGCAATTTTATATAAAATTGAGCAACAATACGTTATCAAATCATAATCAATAGTGGAGTGTAAATTTATTTTTGAATTAAAATATATCTAGTGTTTTTCTATCATCGATTTAGTTTGTACACATAGCATACAATGAAATATTAAATATGAAAATAAAACTCGTAATTAAAATATGAAAACTATTGCTTTGTATAGCTATATAAATAATAATCAAACAGAATATAATTTTACTTATATTCGGAGAATATCGAGAATTAGGAATTAAGATTTTTTTCATTATATTTCTTATTGCATTATATATGCTTATAAAATTGCTAAATTATATCAGTTCACATGAAAACGACAGTCAAAAGTCCAAATAGCTTATACAAAAGAACAGTCGAGTCAAAAATTTGGAAAGATATAAATGCGCATAGTAGCTGATGGTAAAATAGTTTTAAAAAGCGAAAGAGAGAGAGGGGGGGAGGAGGGGGGGATTAAACCCGGTTGCGCAGAAGGGATACTGATGGAGATATTCTATAGGTAGAGGAGAGAAAATTGGTTATTACGGCAGTACTTTTGCGCAATCCACAATACTAGATGGATCTTATGAGTTCGTACAAAAAAGGTATTATGACTGCGTTACATATTAGCTTTATCGATTAATATTGATTCGGGTATCAAAGAATCTGTTCATAAAATCAATTTACTTTTCTATTATACTTACACCGAGTTTTATCCACTCGACTTTACTTTTGTTCGTTATTCATTCGCAAACAATGGCTATGTTACTATTCCGTAAATTTACATATATTTTTCGCTGATTATACAAGTTATAGGGTAGGCAGGCATGTAATATGAAATAATTGCGTCCGACGGTACTTTAACTAATAAATATTCGTTCTCAAAATTTATCCTAAATATTTTCAGAAACTCGTATTATTTATGCGATTTCTCGTATAAAGAAATCAACACCCATAGAATAATATTCATTGAGAGAATCATAACAATCGTCAACAATGATAAAATTAAGTTTTGATCGAATGGATTAATTTATAAAAATTATACTAAATTTACGAAAAATACTAAAAACTAAAATTATTAAAAAGTTAAGAATTAAATTTAGAGTATAAAATTAATGGATTAACGATAATGTCAATCGGATGCAAATATCCATAAGCAATGAATTCATATATAGTGCTTAAGGTGGAGGTATACAATTATTCTATGGAAAAATATTTATAATCCGGCAAATCATTTTTTAAATAGAATAATTCAAAAGTACGCCGTCATTTTTAATTTAATTCATGCACGAAGCATAGTTTATGTACGATAAATCTTATAAAAATATACAAATAAAAGTGGTGTGTGAAAATTGGATTTTTTGTATTTTAAGTTTCAACTCATTTAAATATATATAATTAATTTATGAATAAAGGATTCCGAATTAAAAAGTTTTTTTTTTTATATAAATTATGACTAAGATACATGGCAATATATGTAATTTAAATAATTAATATTAGCATTATATAACATTAACTTTTACGATAACAATAATTATGATGATAAAAGTATTCATTAGATCCATAAATAATTTAAATTTACTGTAATCTGAGATTATTTATAAACAATAATGAATATTATACTATTCTAATATGCCAGTTGCCCTTTGAAACAATAGTCGTCAATACAATGAAAACCACTACTTGCATTTTCTCTATCGTTAATTTCCCGAATTGAATTATTTGGAAACACAGTAAAAAAAAAAAAAAAAAAAAAAAAAAAAAAAAAAAAAATTGTATCTTACATTCATTTATAGTCAAAATTTTGTTCAGGTAGAATTACAAAAACCTACCACTCGATTATCACATTCACATTGTATTTGTAAATTTTCTTTCTTTCCAATTATTTTCCATTCATTTTTTTTTTTTTTTTTTTTTTTTTTTTTTTTTTTTTTTATATTAATAAAGATGAACTATTATTTTAACACGTAATACATTTAAGTAAAAAAAAATATATGTATATATTTATCTATAATTACTAATCCTAATATATAAAACATATAAGTAAATATCTGTATTGACAATAAGAAAATTCGTTAAATACAGGCAAAAATTCATTTGGTATTCGTACTAGGAAATTTCACTGGTATAAATCGTAAATTTGAATTTGAATTTCCAGATAGTGCATACAAACAAGCTCATTTAAATTATAAAAACTTTAATAGTAATAAAAAAGATAATAACATTTTATAATATATTTGCATGGAAATATATATTCACTTAGTTCATTGACAATTTAATCAGAAAAGAAACATTTTAGAAAGCTATGACGTCTACTTTCTTCTACTTTTGAAATGTACTTTTGAATATCACTCGAAATAATATTAAATTAATAAAACAAAAGTACTTCATTTTTATTTAAGAATTTTTATAACGACTATACAAGACTCAACAATACATGGTACTAATCGTGTAATCTACCACTATAAAATTGAATTATATTAGATATAATATTTTTACATATCACCGTCAATACATCGATACATTTCATATGATTAACACTGAATGATAAATTCTTTTATATGTAATTCTTTTATTTTTCAAACAAAACGCAGAGTCGATATTATATATCATAAATATTACCTTCTTCCCGTTAAAAACGCTCGATTTTAAAAGAATTTTTTATTTAAAAAATTTTACTTCGTTATTGAAAATTTTGAAATAACAATAGCAAAGTTATTATTTCTTGAGAAACTTTACGAGGTAAATTAATCTCGATCTTATACAGAATTGAAAACCACATAGTGGTTATAATGAATTATTAATTTAATTATTACAAAATCTTAATATCGAAAATATCATTTATTAATGAGTATTAATCGTAAGCGAGAAATTATATATTACTAAATAGAAATTATATTTAAAAAATAATTTCTACTTTGTTTTTTATTTATATAAATAGCTCAGCTTATATAATTAATGAAGATTATAAATATTTGATATATATATATATATATATATATATATATATATATTTCCTAAATTGTATGCGTATTGAACAGTTTTAAAGAGCGGAGGATAACTATCTTATATGTTCATCTGAATTCGTACAAAAGTTTTACTTTAAAGTACGAAAGGAGGGGCATTTTAATAATTCAACTAATTTATAGTAACGAGAATGAATTAATTAATTTATTAGTAAATATATGAAAAAAGATCGATAGATTGAGTTTAATAGATATAGCATAATATTAAATAATTTTTTTTTGCCTTTCTATAAAAAATGAAAGTTGTAATTACAATTAATAATGTCTATATAATATAGAATAAACTTTATTAGATCGTTTTGGAGTTAATTCGATAAATTTTTTTAAAAAAATACACACACACTCCTATATATATATATATATATATATATATATATATACACTGAAAAATTAACCATATAAATAACATCGACAACAATAACAACAGTAAAAATAATAAAATCGGAAGAACTTCCAATTGAATAATTATATAGTATGTTGTAATCGTATATTTATAGAGTTTTCGTTTTTTAAAAATCCATATACCATATCATAGTCATAATCTATGGCATTGTACAGTTAAATCGTGAAATTAATATAGTGATTACATTTATGTAAAAATACGGATAAAATGTAATAGTCGATAGTTTACATATAATACAATAAAATTTGTATCGATAAAATCGGATAAATAAGTAATGATGCATTTTATGAAATAAAACAAAGGATGAAAGAAAAGAAGAACGATGGTCATTCGAGATAGTATTATGTTGTAGGAAGAGCCTTTGTTATATGTGTACGGTCTCTGTACACATTAGAACGACTTACAGATATTTACCTTCAACAAACTCCAGAGCACTTGAAGGAACGTAGAAAGGAGAGAAAAGTGAGCACAATAATATCCCCGTCAAGATGATATCCCCAAACACTATATTATATATCCCAGATAACAATCATAAACATTGATCTGCTTACGCAACCCCTACGTGCAGACATGTACAATAGCCGAGAGACAAAGAAACAAGATTTATGGAAGGGTGGAGGGGGGTGATGTGTATGTAATCGAGATTGAGAGAGTCCGGTGAAGAAAGGAAAGGAGATCGGCGGATAAAAAGGAATAATAAGATGTGGAATCGAGAGTGGTTGATTAGTGGAATTATTAATATAAAGTATTAATAAAGTCTATTTAACGTGGATAAAAGATAAATAAATAGGCTCACGAGCAGGGAGAAAATTAGAATGAAAAAGAAAAACTGAAATTCAAGAAAAATCGGATGAAAATATACGTACACTACACGTACTTATTTTATGTTAATAGTACTATGTGTAACAGTGCATTTATCTTGATTATTTTTTGTCTTTTTTTTTTTTCCTATTCCGCATTTATTTCGTTTTGTCGTCTCTCATTTCCTTTTATCTTTGTAACTGTGTTACTGCGCCGATTTCCCTCATCTTTTAAGTCTCGTGTACATGCGAGTGGGGCTATGTGTAAGATTGCAAGCCCAGATGCCCGTATAAATTTATGACAAGGAGGATTGGCTGTTGGATTATTATTTTTGAAATTATATATAAAACTCTATGGTTCATAATACTATAATAAAGGCCAGTAAATTTATTAGATGATGAAAGATGTGTGTTTTTTTGTTTTTTTGTTTTTTTTTTGTTTTTTTTTTTTTTATTAGAAATTTAAGATATTTAGAAATGTTGTAAGACCGTGCGAGTGACGCGAGAGTAAAGAAATTAATTTAATTTTAGATTCATATTATTTAAGATAATCTGACTTATAGAACTTTAAAAGTATTTTATGATAATATGAAAGTGATGGTAACATTAGATGATCGATGGTTGCCAAATAGTATTAAGCTTGAATTTTTCATTTATTTATTATCAAAAGATTAGCAGAAATTAGCAGAAGAAAGAATAATCATAAAAAAAATATTTATAAACGTATTTTATAAGTAAAAAAATTATTAATTAAAGTGTAAATTTTGTAAGTTTCATTAGAAGAACGTAGGCATTTCTTTTTTACATTATTTTAACTAAATCATCATCAATTATTAATGAAATTTTGTAAGTTTTTAATAATTTTGTCAATCTTTTCAGCTAGATTTTAACTGCCAATACTTATTGACTTATTACATTAATACTTATTATATTATATGAAAAATTAAACGAAGCGAAGTAAATTGTTTTCCTTGAACTCGATATGCATATTATAATGTAAAATAATATTGAATGTATGATCAATTAATTATACACTCATACTTTTACGCATAAGTACTGCTTTTAAATGGAAATAATTCAGCAACGATTTACTGTAAATTGTTAATTGTTGAAAAATTATTAATTAAATACGAGTATAACATTCGATTATGATTAAACTTACAAAAGCTCGAAAGACTACCATAATAAATATTCTCGAAATATAGTCGACATTTTTCATTTATTTATTATTATTCATTTATTTCCATGAAATAACAAAAAAATTTATTAATATCTTTTAATATTAATATTGCAGAAGGTGAAAATTAATTAAACAAGAATTTGAAAAGTGAAACGTCAAAGTCAAAGTTAGATAATATAGAAGAGTGTTATTTGGATCTGCCAGCCCTTACAAAGCGTAATGAGAAGCGCCAAGGAAGCACACAGGCGGCTAAAGATAAATTATAAACATTGGTAAAATTGATAGTCTCTGACATCGGTGTCATTGGAAGAGTTGAGATAAACTAATGAAGCCACTGGTGACTGATAGTGGGGGATGTAGTCCCGTGACAATTACTCATGGCTTTCATATATTCAATTTTTTGACACACTCACATCAGCTTAGTTCGTTAAATAGCTTTGCATTTTCAAAACAAATATATTTAACTATTATACTTTGTATCTTCTATTATTATTACGACCAATTTACTTGTTTTATACTTATTAAATGGCACTTCAGTATTTTCAAGCAATTCTACGTATAAAGGAACAAACGTCAATGAGTTAACAAGGATGAAACTATATGACCTATGATTTTAATATAAATAAGTTAAAATGTATAGCAGTAAATTTTCTATATGACCATTTGTACTCTTTTGTACAAAATTGATTTATAAGAAAAGTTTTTAGAAATAATAGATGAAAGGAAAAAATTTATATTGCAAAATATACCATATTGCCTAAATTAGGAAATATTACGATCAATGATAAATGATAAATGTAAAATATATATTTAAGTTGGTATATTTACAAGTAGTCAGTCACTATGCACCATTAAAATTAAATATTTTATGTACATTAGTAGAAGAAAAATAAAAGTTGATTTATCTAATTTATAGACAATAATAAGTCGCTGAATACAACTATTTTTTTTTTATCGTTATCTATAGCTTTATTGCATAATTATGCAACGATGCATAAATTATATTAGAAACATAATTCAAATAATCGTTTGATATTTATAAAATTTATCCAATTCGTATAATGTTTTATAAGGATTTTTGCAAATAATAAGTAAAACCAATCGCTCTGAAATTCACGTTTCTATTACATATTGAAATAACAAAAAAAAAAAAAAAAAAAAAAAAAAAAAAAAAAGTACGCGAGCATATAAATTTAAATTTACTAAAATATATTCTAATTTATGTGTTCTGAACATGCACCATCTAGCGCGGCAGCATTTTTTTTTTTTTTTTTTTTTTTTTTTTTTTTTTTTTTTGTTGTTTTTAAGAATAACCTCTCGGCTATATTTTCAGATTGCAAAGTTGCAAATACTTGTTACTCTTAATCACGTATGCGAAGATAAATGCAGTCGATATGTATTAGGTTATTCGGTTGCTTTATACTCTACAAAATTTACTGAATTGCCCAATTTGTATGCACAAAGTAGAGTTTAGAATAGTTATTGAAAAAGTGTCCGTTCGTTTTACTCAAAGTACGTACGAGATGATCAAAAGCAAATATATCACGATGCTATATATAGCGTACGAATTTTTATCGTTCGATTTTATTGAGGATAAAAAGGATAATACATTATCTACCACCTTATTCGTTATATTCTGTAAAAGCGTACTTTATTGAAATAATACTCCCTATATATTCAAATACTAGGTATCGATGTATTTCGGTGTAGTTAAAAAATTGTTGACCTAGAAATTGTAGGAGGTAGCTACTACGTATTAATGGTATACAATGTTTCGCACTTATATACACATATTTTTTTCCGAAAGCCGAGGGTGAGTTGAATATTGACTTTATGTATCCCATTCTTTTCACTTTCCTTCTCGAGATCTAGCATAATATAATTTATGTATATAAAAAATTCTTACAACTTTTTTTATCCTTGTGGTCAATGGTAAATAAACTTAAGTATATTTTATTTCTTAAATAGAATAGTATACTATTAAAGAATTCAATAACAATTTTATTTTTAAAGAAATTTATTTGAAGAATATTTTATAGTAGCGAGCGATATACGTCCTCGTATATGCCAGTGGAAAGGGACGCGAACTGGTCAGACGTAAACGGAAGATATTCTAGTATTTTGTATTTTTAAGACACGATAACACATGTAATGATGTCTCTGATATTTACGACGACTCTACTTTATCTACCAATTAAACGAGTATAAATCGATTGTAAGAATTGTTTTATTAGCTTTTTATCTGTTTAATTCAAAGTATTGCAGCGTTTCGTGCACATGCAATGGTTTGTCCTTGCTGCATTTAATAAAGTAATTTTTGTAAAATAATAAAATGATTTGTAAAAAGTATTTCCGGAAATTAGAATATTATAAACAGACTTTAAAATTCGATTGAAAAAAATTAACAGGTCATTTATTTATCATTTTAATTACATAAAAGCTTAATTTTTATATGTGAATTTTTTGGTATAATTTATGAAAGATTTTGTGTTCACAATTGGGAAATGAAAGCAGTAATAAAACTATTATTTACATTATATATATTATATTGAAAGATATGTAAATAAATTTCAAATCACATTGGATAACAACGTTTTTTTGAATGGCATAACAATAAAAGAAATTATAATCTCTAGAAATTTTAAATGGAAATTTGAAATAACATTTATATAAGAAGGAAAAGAGATCAATACATTAGCTATAAATTAGTAGTTAAAAAAAAAAATGTTGATTAGAATTTTAAATTGCTTATTTCACATAAAGGCTAATTAAAAAAAAAATATTATTTGGTCTGATATAAAATTCGTTGTGCATAAAAATGTTTACATTATATACAAACATTGATAGGTAGTTGAATATCGTAAAGGGAGAAATAAAATCTTAGAATTATAAAATGATATACTTGAATTGAAATAAGATTCGAAATGTATATCTTATTCTTCCATTATGAATAAAATAGATATATATTTGATATAATACAATAACTTGAGGTTCAATAGTTGATAATAGGAGTGCAAAATTACTTAAATATAAAAACATTTACTAATTAAATAGTGATATTATTTTTCTCAGTTTCAATGTATATTTTGCCAATTCAATGCCTTTTCAAATATATATTACTTTATTGGTAATAATGAATACATTTTTTTACAGGTATGACGTTAATAGTAGCATTTTATGCAATATTTTGCTTCTATCTTATCTATCATAAAAACATATTATGTTAATTAATCATATAATTCGTGTCAAACTCTTGCCTACTAGGATACTCGTTACCATCATTTTTATTCAATTTGTTATTCAAATCGTCATTTGTAAGCACTTGTCCATCCGCAAATATTCACACACACACACACACACACACACACACACACACAAAATTGAATCGTCATTGACTCAAAGAACTGATAATATTTAACCTTTTCACGGTAAATTTAATGATTAAGGGAACAATTCATTAAGACATTTTCAGATTTCTTTATCTTCTTCAGATTCTTCTTCATATTCAATGTCATGGCCGCTTTTTATCGTGAAAAATTAATTAAAAAATCCATTTTTAAAAATGAAGGAATAGCAATATTGATTATTTAAGGCGTTTAACCTTTGAATTCATATTATAATTTTTAACTATTATAATATTTCTAAATAACTCCAATTTAAGATTAAAATAGAGAATCGCTAAATTTATTTTGCAAACACAACACAATGTCCCGTATCAATATTAATTTTTATTATTAAATAATAAATTGTTCATTAATTATAAATGATGTATTCGCATGTTGCAGTGTAATATTTAGGAGTGGTTTTGATTACGAATTTACAAAATATTCATACACATGAAGTTATAATGAACAAATGCTGTTGGCTTTTAAAATAATTAGATTAAGTCAACTAAATTCTATTAAGACGAAATATGCATTACGTTGGCAGTGTTTAATTTCATTTAACATAAAACAATAAATAATTTGATAAATTTTTATAAAGAAAATGAAATATTCTAATAATTAAAGAAAAAAAATTTATTTGCCAACTTATGTAGTATTAAATATATTTAAACATTCTCTTTATACCTCAACATTATTTTTTAATATTTATAAAATTATCTTAGAGAATAAGATGAAAATAAACAAAACAAAGTAAATTAAATTAAAAATGAAAAATGTCTCAAAGCCTTTGGTTAAATAAAAAATTCTCTTTTAAAAATACTTTGTTATTGCAGAATTATTAATTTTGATACGCATTGGATATTCTACAAGAATATTATTCATTGCGTTATTAAATTAGATTATAATATTAAATGTTATATGAGTAACAATATTCGAACGAATTAAACTGATCCTTATAATTTTGGAAAATAGTATTTAATTTTATCTAATTATCTTGAGATAAATGAAAAAAAAAAAGAAAAAAAAGTGAAATTTGTTTTATATTATAAATCGATGATAATATGTTATAAGAGGAGGAAAATGATAAAATATACTTTAAAGGGATAATTTTTATGAAAAAATTATTCAAGAAATGGCAGTAATTCTAAGTAAAAGTTGCAGAATTTGTGATTCGAAGAGAACTTGCAGAATGAGCAGCAGTCGTGCTTCTGTTTATTAGCCTTTAAACTCAAAGAGAACGGCATTTTCGAACATCGCATTCGCTTTTATCATTTAACAAGCCCAAGAAATACTCATGAAAAGTCCATGAAACTTGGGAAGAAAGGAGATAAAAATGATTTTAGGGATTATATGATTCTTATAGCAGTATCTAATGGCAGATAAAAAGAGAGGAAGAGAAAAAGTGAGGGTAGGATAAGTTAAACAGGACTGAAAAACAAGATATGACTATCGAGAGAATGTAACCGCAGTAGGAAAGCAGAGATGGTTATACTTTTATAGTGTATGAATGAGTTTGTGAATCTATGTACATATGCGAGTAAAAATGAATAATAGCTAAAGAGAGAGAGAGAGAGAGAGAGAGAGAGGGAGAGAGAGAGAGAGAGAGAGAGTCTATATATTCGATGAGTCGTAAAGGATTATTCAGGTAAAAATGCTTTAAATTGCCAACGGAGCATATAGAGAAGATTTTTTAGCATAAAGAAAAATAAAAGATAATATAAAACTGAAATGGTAAAAAAAAAAGAAAAAGATTGTCAATGATATGAAAAATAATCTAGAATAATTGAAATACAAACAATTATTTTCCAAGTCTCATTGAAATGAAAAAATATAATGTTCTAAAATCCCTCATATTGTCATAAATTTGAAATGTGAAATAAATCATCCTCGTTTCTTTTTATTATAAATAAATCTATCTACAAAGTAACTACAAATAATTTTGTCACATTCTTTGTTTTTAAATTTACGAATAACTGGAGAAACAATAAAATATATATATTTATAAGTCGTAATAAATGATAATAATAGGATAATAATGGATATATCGGTCAACTAACCAAATAGACTATTTAATAGGAAAATTTAGTATCCTTTCGGATATACACATATTCACATATACATCAATATCTTCATTTTATCGACATATTATTATACGTATAAAGAATAAATCTATACAGCATTTAGCATAAATAATTATTATTTACAAAAAATTCACATTTTAGATGTACATTATTAATGTCGACGAATGTTGAATATGTTTTATTATTATTTTCAAATGATAGATATAGGTTATTTAAAAAAAAATGGTCTATTTTAAATGAAAATATTAAAACATCCAACTAAATTATTATTTGCAAATGTATATTAATTCCTCGGTGTTTTTACCAATATCCTTTAAAAATCTATTCAAAATCTTATGGAGTGAATGTAATTTTTCGATTTCTTATTTGTATGTGTGTTACTTTAATTTTATATGTATGTCTTTTGCTACATATTTAACTTTTATCTTGTTTTATATTATTTTAAAATATATAAATTTATAATCATCTAATAATACATATTAATGATACATTAATGTCGGAATTAATAAAAAGTCAATATCATTATAATATTAGTAAGACAATGTTTATGAACAAAAAATTGAAAATTATTTTCATTTATTAGATTTGTTTACATTATTCTACAAAATATATGATTATGCAGTTGTGAAGCCAATGTATGGTATTATATTTCATACATTTGACTTAAATAGCAATTATCTCGGAAACTGAGACTCATTAAAATGAATTACAAGCCGTGTATTTTAGCAACTCATTATTTAATATAAAAGCAAAATTTATAAATAATCAAAATGAAATTTTATAAAAAAGATGATATTTTTATTTGCATAAGTCTCTAGATAAGTAATTAAAAAGTTATTCCAATAGCTTTAAATGGACTCTTTGCTGTAATTGCTAATTGTAATTCAACTGCATTTCATTATACGTACCTGATGATTATATTACCTTAGAAGTAGATTATGAATTAATAAATAAATTTTTACACGTTTGTCTTTTGTTTATGTAATTAAAATTTACTTATCATTTGACAGTATGAAGCAAAAACAAGAGATACTTGCCTAGGACATTGCTCGGGAAATTGCAAATAGAAAATGTCTGAATTATTCATACTTTAGTTAAATTCAAAAATGTAAAAATATTAAACTAAAAAACAAATATTAAATAGATTACTATATTTTACGTTTTTATTGCTATTTAAACGACCGAATGTAATAAATATTTCCTCCCAAACGATTAATATCTTATTGTTCTTACTAACATAAATATGTGTTAGTGAATATCTTGTAATCGCCCTTAATATGGAAATAATGCAAATTCATGCATAAATTTAGATATTTTTATATACCATTGAATATAATGAGTTGTTCGACAAGATATTTAGTTTTTCAAAATCGATATCAATCCCCGGCGATATATATATATATATAGTCTACATGCAACCAAGCGGTACGATTGTATAAGAAAAAGAATGAAACGGAAAAAATTCCGTAATCACACGTCCCCGTTGGAAAAAGTAATTTTCAATATATATATATATATATATATATAATTCACCCAAGCCCCGACTCTTTTCATTTATACACCTAATGCAAATGTGATAGGCGCATGTACACTAATGCACCCTACTACTCGGTTAAATTCTAAATTCCTTGCGGTACTGCCCGATGCAGGTCGACTCAACCCTAAAATATTCTCAAGTCCAAATGGATTGGCGATGCAATCCGAGCTGGAGGGATTGATCCAAGTCGCATCGCAAGAACCCAAGTTTCGCATACAATTTACTCTCCTCCTCCTCCTCCTCCTCGCCCTCACCCTCGCCCTCGCCCTCGCCCTCGCCCTCACCCTCCTTTACGCACGCATACCCGAGCGTCAATTAATTTGGCAGCCCTTGCAAATTAACGGCCGGGGTTTGGCTCGCAGCTTATAAACTAATTACGCCATAGGCATTCCCGCGATTCAAGTCGTACATTTGCCGTGAGATGCCACTCTTCGTCAGTCAAGGCTTTCTTGCGTCCAACTCTCGAGAATGGAATTCGGCGCCTCGACGAGTGCCGGATCTACCTCAGTCGCATATCCGGTTATCGACGTGCCCTGGCCCCTCCTCGCATCATACGTCACCCGACTTTTACCCGATTCGACGCTAATAATAAATTAATTATTATACTAGTGCTATTTAATGGGATGGAGAATCCTAATTGCTATTGCAAATTTCCTCAAGTACTTTGAGTATTGAACTATTTGTTGCCCAACAAATCTACTAGTCGCTTCGATGTGTTTTTCATTATTGTTCCAATTAAACGCCTAAACCCCTACCTACGCACACAGGTTTATGTACAATTAGTATATTAACGAATATTATTAATATAGTATAACAATTTAGCTCCAACGGTATAATTGTCGAGAGCGAGTGAAGCGCATGTGATATGATTAAATTGTAACGTGGATGAAAAAAATTTCACCACAATTATCATTCGACGGCGTTTATAATTAAATTCTCTAAATGTAGTCTTCGATATATTATATTATATTATATTATATATTATATTATATTATATATATATATATATATATATATAATATTATAAATGTAAGAAATGTAATGGCAATGTAATGGAATAGCACATGAGCTATTTTATAATGCGGATATAAAGTAGATGTGTACGTAAGTACTGTAAGTTACTAATAGTTAAGTTTCATTCCATTAAAACACAAAATTTCAATTAAGAATATATATAATCGAATGAATAAAGAATTATTTATTTATAATTTTGTGTTTTATAATTTAGATAGTTGATAATCGAAGTATTGGCAAATACTTTCCTAATTTAATATTGCTAAGTAGATTTTTTCTTCATTTTAATGAATTTTATCGTTAGAATTTGGTAAAAAAAATTCAAACACTTAACATTTTATTATAATATTTTTTCTTTTTTTACATCAAACGCATATAGCTTAGTTAGAAATAATAAAGTACCAAATTGTTCAAATCTGTCATTCTAGCACCAATAAAGAAATAACTATTTATTTCTTTTTTCTTAATTCGGACGAATAACGTAGACGAGCTTATGACATTCAAGTAAATTTACAAAATGTCCATATACATGATCAAATTCATTATCGACACTCCTCTTGAATTTCCTCTCTTCCTCTCAACCCCTACCTCTTTGACTTACACTGCATTACTTACTATTTCCATGTCAAATGTTACAAGTTTATTGCTTATAAAGCTGACACCACTAACTTGCATTAGCAATACGGATGACTATTGAGTTAACGCATATCACGAGTAGAAGATGCGATAATATGTGTGAGTAATTGGTAATACAGTAATTTTTTGACGAATCATAAGTTCAATTTTATTTTTTTATTTTACTCTTTTTTGTTTTCATTTTTTTTTTTTTGTTCCAAGCTCGTAAGATATCTTGGCACATTGAGCGATTATTCTAATAAATTGATAGCTGTGGAGTACTCAAATCAAATTTGTCCAAGCTCTTCTTTCTAATTCCTTGGAGGAAAGGTACTCTTGACGAATAATTGCTCTACTTTTAATGATTTCATTACTTTAAAAGCAACGGTGAAAAATGTTCTTAAGGTAGTGGTACATAATCGCTTAAACACTCGTATTATTTTGTTTGATAATATGCTCAAGACGATAGTTTTTAAAATAAATAGAAAATTTTTTCTCAATTATCGCTTATATTCCATAGAAATACTTGTTGAGCGCACAGCAGACAAATATTCACAGTAGAAAAATCAAAGTCTTCTTAAAATAACGGTCAAATGAGATTTAAGGAAACTTTAAAAAAAGAAAAAGAAAAAAAAAGAATCACATATTGTATCAATTAAGCATCACTATAGATCAACAATTAAAAGAGTATTAAAAGTAAGTATATCGGAGCTTTTGTTAGAAAATATTTTCAATTAAACTTTAAAATTAAAGTAGAAAATTAGCGCACTCTCTTCTTTTTTTTTCTATTCAAATGAAAACGAGGATAACGGAGTGATAAAGAAAATAAAGTTCTAAAAAGTAGTGATACGAATAGGAATAAAAGAGGAATTGCAGTACCTCGAAATATATTGCTAATTGGAGTTAGAGGGAGACAAATACATCTAGCTGACCTTTACATGCTTACCATGAATGTCTTTATACTTAACATCAAACGAACTGAAAATCTAATTTATCGGAAATACGCATGCGTGCACCCTTTTCACACGCACAAAGTAGAATGTTGAACTAGTGGTTAAGCCAAGTGAGAGAGAAGTTAGTTTTGTATATGGCATGAAACGAACAATTTATTAACGTGCGAGTCATAACAATAGCTTCAATTTCTAGTTCGGCTTCCAATTTCATCGAAAAGGATCAATAAATAGGAATCTAATATCGTTATATAACAATTATTCCGAGGGAGAATTTCATACCTTTGTGACACGTTTATTTCCTAAGCTTGAAAAACTTGACTACCAATACCTATTTCCATAAATTATTAAACATTACATGTCTACTTAACTATATGACAGACTGCTTCCTTGCATTGTCATTATTTATAAAAATTCAAATTGACATTATTGTTAAAGATAACGTTAACGAGTTCACGTATTTAGTTAATGTACACTTTAATAAATGAAATTTAAACTTTCACTCATAAGATGTGCAGCATCTTCATTAGCATGTCAAACATTAAATCTGTTTCTAATTTTTCTCTTTTTAAATATATTATTAAATTATAACTGATAGTCAAACGAATTTATAAAAAATGTTATTGCATTGTATATTGATAGATTCTAAAAGACATCTCTTATTAAATTATAAGGTTCAAGCTTAAATTGTACTTTAAAATTTTAAAGAAAATAGAAGTTATATATACATATATATATATATATATATATATATATATATATTCGTCCTTTTAATTCTTAAAGAAATATTTATAATTATTTACGTAGGCATGAGATAGATATATAACAAAATAAACAAGTTAGAATCGAATGACTTTGGTCTCATTCCTATTTTTTACATTTGCGCTATTTATTCCCTCTCTTCTTCTCCACCCCTTCTTTCACCACCCTTCTCTCTCTCTCTCTCCCATTCTATCGATTTAGGTCAAAAGGGAACGGAAAAGGAACTTTGATGTGGCAGCCATTTCACTTTGTCATTAATGCACATCGCGCAGGACTAGGACAACAATTTTCAAAAGCCTTTCTGGAGCTAAAAGTGTTATACACAATGTGTGTGCGTGGGTGCGTGCGCGTTTGTTAATGATGAATAAGTTGATGAAAATAGAGCTCGTATCCTTCTTCTCAGGCTGTACTCAACGTATTTGTTTTTTCTCACTGGTTTGCAAACTCCGCTATTACTTCGTACAAAATTGTACAAGAGCTATTCGTAGAAAAACATTTGGTTTAACAATTTATAGATAATAGTTCATAAAATGTCTTGTATTATTTCATTATATTGCTTTTAGTTATTTCCATTAACTTTCATTCATAGCATAAATGGTTACTATACAACTAAATAGAGACAATAATATTTATCATTACTTATAATAACGAAATTCACTGTACAAAACGGTATTTCAGTTATAAAAAAAAGGTTTTCATTATACCATTGTATTTAATTAAAAAAATTTTTGCACAATCACTGATGCGACAACTCATATGTACAATTTTTTTCATCCAATATTTATTGCTCGAGCTTGACTTTTCACAAGAGATATCCATCAAAAACATATATTTTTCGAATGCCGCTGTTAAGATTCAGAGATGCATTGTCGGCGACACGAAAGATGAGAAATATTTATGCACCCATTCGACTATAATACCATTGGAATTTACCGTATAAAGTAGCTCGACCATGGCTTACGACGATACACAAAATTCAGTTGGTTTCATTGCAACGATTATTAACAATAATTTTATCAGCAATAATAAAATATGCTCAATTATTTCAAGCTCAATGATTAAATTTTTAGTAAACAGGATAATACGATAATTTCACAAAGCCCTTCCTCTGCGTTGTATTTTTTACGTTGTCTTACTATATTTTCATTTAAATAACCATTTCATCGAAGTATTTTGTTAAGAAATTCAGAACAAAGGCTTTAAAATTAATTGAAAGTTCACGTGCAATTTGTGTTGGCATCGACAATTG
>NW_011948415.1:14941864-14955737 GCF_000503995.2 Ceratosolen solmsi marchali
AGCAGGATTGCTAATATCAGCGAGGCAAAAGAGTGCGAATGACAGTTTATAATAGTGACCTATTGTCTGCCATTGCATAAAAGAAATTATATTTTTGTACGACATTGAACGTAAGTTCCAATAATTTGGTGTATAAGGTTTGTGATCTGTTTGATGAATATGACTTTTGCAAGTACTATATAAATAGATCGTTTAATTAAAATTCCTTTATAGAATGAAGTAAGAAAGCAATATACATTTAATATTATTAAATATAATTAATTCGAAGGCATTGAAAACGAGTATAATTAATAATACAAACATAATTATTGTATTAGTGTATTTATTTGGGTGAAATAATAAAATTCTTTCTTCTTTTTTTTTTCATTGAATTTGCAAATTTTAGTGTTATTGAAATGATATTGAAAATGAGAAACAAATTCTCAATGTTCAAGAGAACTGCTAATATTTGTAATCATTATTGTTCAAGTTATTATTTCGTCAAAAAAAAAAAAAATAAATAAATAAATAAATAAATAAATAAATAAATAATAAACAAATAAAGAAAACGAATGTTCTCAATTATGAATTCGATCAAGTGTATAAATTTCTTATTCGATTATTCGTGATGGAGTAGTTAGTCTTTCTACTTCTTCGATTCTGTTCGTTTTTCTTAACTTGCCACGTCATTCTAAGCGAAATGGAAAACAAAATTTCAATCGGCAGTACACCAAGAAGTCATTAAATTTTCATTTACGAGAAACATGCCGGGTAACAGCATGAATATGTATATGAAACTTCAAAGCTATGACGTATTACTTCGTTGAATATTACCAAAGTTGTTGAAAGTTATTGGATAGGAAAAAAAACAGAGAAAGGAGAGGATTCTATAGTCCATGGAATATTCGACGTCGTATTTTTCTTCTTTTTCATCGACTTTTTTCTTTATTTATTTATTTTTTCTCTTGCTACTCGACAATTCAGGATATTAGCAAGGAACGGCAATTGCCAATGTAATGTCTCTAAAGCAATGCCAATGGTACTAGATAAAGAATTGAAAAATGAACTCAATTTTTTCAATATAAACACATTTTTTAGTTATTTTCGTGTAAAAGAATCGATTCTAATTTCCTGTATCAAATTTGCAATATTTCTTGAATAGTGTACTTACGAATAAATGTGATAGAAATTTTAATAATAAACAAAAAATTTATCGACTGATTTCGTGTCTTGCTATTTATCCATAATACTTAAAGAATTTAGAAAAAAAAAAACTTGGAGCTTCATTGGTTTTATCTTATCTTATTTGACTATCTTAATATATTCTATTTGAAAATATAATATTCTAAGTTATATTTGAATTTTTTTCAAAAGGTATTCGTATAAAATACTTTTATTGCGTGATAAGGGAAATTTATAAATACCTTTAAAAAAGTCATAGAACAATTTTCTTTATATTTATTGCATAATTAATTGTTAATGCTACATCAATGCTGAAAAGATTTCTTGTTTTAGGAAAACGACAATAAATGTCGGGTTGCGTATTATTTTTACTATACAATATAATAAGATATTTACATAAAAT
Source organism: Ceratosolen solmsi marchali (assembly GCF_000503995.2). Classification (NCBI taxonomy): domain Eukaryota; kingdom Metazoa; phylum Arthropoda; class Insecta; order Hymenoptera; family Agaonidae; genus Ceratosolen; species Ceratosolen solmsi. The sequence continues at coordinate 14,943,429 of NW_011948415.1, forward strand.
CTTAGCGGAGATAAGATATGCATCATCATAAAAAGAGAAAACAAAATAATCTCATCAATATGAAATACATAATGTTTATGTGAATGGTTTAGTATCTGAGATTTCGAACTTTTATCAATATTATACCTATGATTTTAACACTTTGTCATTTCATTATATGTATAAATCCATTTATAAATAAAAATGAAAACTTAAATGTAATGAGAAAGGTTGCAAGTAGCAATAATTTATTTGAATTATAAAGCACATATATTTTATCACTTACACGAATCTATTTCATCTGAGAGAATTAAATTGATAAGTCCTGTAATAATAAAGATTTGATTTTGTTTATTAGACGAAGAAAAAAAGAAGTAGAAAACTTAACATTCCTATGATGAAATTCAATTGTGAAGTAATTGAATAGAAATTTTCAATGTTTCAAGACTGAAAATTCTAATGGAAGATTTTACGGGGAAAAAAAAACTTTTAATGAATGCCTCAATTGAATAATATTTAAAATATTATATTCGTATAACTTTTGGTAAGAATTTTACTATTCGTTAAAAAGCCATTAAAGAATATTTGAACGTTAAAACTTAAATTTTAAAGCGTTGCAGTACTTTTAATTTAATTTAATTATAAAATATCTAGATTTTATAAATTTTTGCTACACGATTAGTTCACCGAATGTTTTTAAGTTTTTTTTTTTTTTTTTTTTCTTCTCAATCAATGAAAGATAAATTACTCAAGCCTTTTGTTTCTCCTCGGAGAAGTTACACATGAGCATGCATGTGCAAACATAAATCAAATTACAAAAAGAAATAGTATGTTAACAAAGCATCGTGAAAGTATGAAAAATCATGGAAGCCCACGGGCTGTGAATAGTCACTCGGTCTGCGTTTCAGGTCGAGTTAACGCACCGCTGATTAATGACAGCGTTAACGCTTTAACCAATGGCGAAGTACAAAATTTATGCAAGGATTGAAGAACAAAGAGACATCGTAAAATTCTGCTAGACGACAGCTGTGGTTTTGAAATGCGAATTCATTCTCAGTTCGATGCTTGAACCGAGTGAGAATTGTTGAAAATGAGATGGAATCGATGGAACAAAGGAATAAAGCGAGGAGTCAATTCTTCGAGCAGTAGTATTAGTCCGAGTGTAGTCGGACGGCGCTTAAAACTTTAAATCGCTTATTCCAGCTACGTGCCTTGGGACAATTATTTCGTTATTTACTCTCTGTATAGAGTACTCAACTGTTTCCCCCCCCCCATTTTTTCTGACACTTTATGTTATTATCTTCGTTTTTCAGTCTAATCTATCGGTTGTATCTAACTTTTATGAACCTTTTTCTTATCAAAGGAAATTCTTACAAACTATGAAAATAATTTTAGAAAGTATTTTTAAAAATTTTTTTACTACCTCGGAATATAAATAGTTTAAGTAAATTTTCAAATAACAAATATTTATTTATTTATACAGAAATATTATTTGTAGTAAGTAGCGGGAAAATAGATGGAAAGATAGAATTAAATTTTTAAATAATTATAGAAATTTCAATGATTGTTGAAATAATGCAGACGTTAATACAATGTCATTGTATTGTACTTATAGTAATGGACAAAAAGAAAATAAATAATTAAATTTCGATCATCGTTACTTGTGAAACTTTGCAATTATTAATTCATGTCCTACATCTACTTACTTACTGTAATGTAAAATTATTCTTTTATTTTTCATTGATCTTTAGTTGTTAATTTGTATTTCTACTTTTATAACTTTTTCCTCGCTGTTTAATCCTTATTTGATTGTCTTTAACGATCGTCGATACGATTCGTTCAATATTGTAATATTTTTTAATTTATCGCCACTTTCAATATGTTATAAATGTAAATCTAATCAATTAAATGGAAGAGGCAACGACATAATCATTCAAATTGAATATCTATCTTAAGAATGTAATCCATTTATTCGAAAACTCTATCTATATGGGATAAATTAATTCTTTAACACTTGCACGAAGATGTTTTTTCACTAAAAAGTTGATAAAGAATTTTCTCCCAGAAATTTTAAATGAAATATACTAAAGGCAATTTTAACGAATTAACTGCTTACAACAAATTTAATTTATCATCAATTGACTTAACAAAAGTTCTTTTTATAATAATAATAATTATCATTATCATTATCATTATCATTATCATTATTATCATTATTATTATTATTATTATTATTATTATTATTATTATTATTATTATTATTATTATTATTATTATTATTATTATTATTATTATAGCATTATGACTAATTATAATGTGAATTTCAAGTGTTATTATAGTATACGATTCTGTAGGAAAAGCACTGGAGGATGGAAGAATTCCCAATAGTGCCGAGATCCCACGAGGACCTTAAATATTGATTAATAATTAGACAATTATAAATATATTCTCAAATTTTTAATAATTATGGCAGAATAAGTGGTTGATAATACCGGAGTAGGAATGATTGTATCGCACGTAAATACAAATTTGCGTTGAAATATCACTGGGCCATTGAGTAGCTCAAATCCTTTCAAAGTCAAAGAAATACTTTGTCTTCCAAGTCCGCCAAAATTCCAAATCAAGAGGGCACTGTCACGCAATAAATGTCGCTCTCCATACGCTTTTTCGCCTATCAACTGCAATTTGCGCCTCGTTGGCAGACAGAGGGAGCTACTGTGAAATAACTTGAAATTTAGCGAGAGAAAGAGGGAGCGAATAGGACGGAATATAGAGAAGGGCTGGAGAAATAATAAAGCGTCATGGGGGGCTACCGTTGCCAGCTCCACTCGGTCGGGAACAAAAGCGCGCGAAAATTCCAGGAAGGTGCGTGCATGAATCATCGCCCGCTGTACGACTGCAGTAATGGAAAGTAAAATGCCTTTCTTGTTTTGCCGAGGTAACGGGACAAGCTCTTGGTCTCGTTAATAACATGCGCTCTAGGTGGTGCCTCGAAGAAATTATGGTACTTCGAAGAGGAAATAGGGGCGGGGAGCGAGTTGAGCGAGTGAAAAGAGGACGGTAGAACAAAGAGGCTCAAATAAAAGGAGATGAAAAATTTCCACAAGTTCTTGCTCTTTATAGTCGGCTAATTGCTTTATCAAGAGACAATTTGTTTGTCGATGCGCTACCCAACCCTGTGAACTTGAAAAATGGAACAAGAGGGACAATTATCAAGTAAGGAAGAATGCTGAAAGATATATGTTTTCTTTCATTCGCTTCTTTATATCGTTTCTTATGGTTTTCTGTGAGCCATTTATAAATTATATTTATGCAGAAGCATCCTTCAAGAAAAAGTGGCTATGGAAAAATTTAATGAAAAAGAAAACTTTCATGAGAATGTATAAAAGTAACGTCTGATTACTCAAACCGAACCAAGTTAAGGGAAACTTTCCTAATGATTTCATTCAATGAATCGTAGAATTATACATTTATACATGTATACATGTATTACATTTACATGGCATATACTTGTTCGAGTATTAAGTTCATTCAGCCGAAGTATTTTCCATCTCTATGCATCTCGATTGCATTATTAGCTACAAAAATTACTCGATATTTTTATTATAATATGCAGGCAAATGAATGCTAAATCATTAAAAAAAATTTTATATTACCTACCGTAGAAAGTACATGGAAATTAATTGAATTAAGTTTATACTCTATAGGAAGATATTTTTTATTCAGCTTACCTTAATAATATAAGTTTAAATTATTTTTCTAATTTTAGCTGCCATTCATTATAATAATATAACTATAATAGTATTTCTCTACAATTAACTTTAGAAATTCAATATAAATTCAACTTTTACACTATTGCGGTGAACAATTTTTTTTTTTTTTTATACAATAGAGTATCTTTATACATTGGTTTGAAATGCTGATGGAATGTTTATATGTGTTTTTAACAATCATGCAATAAATATTGTAATGTAATATCTACTGTATATTTAGGGAAAAATTTAGAAGAAAATTTAGAAAAATAGATGCTCCAATATTATTTAAATTAAAATAATTTATAATAATTTATCAGTAGATGAAAGACGATGTTACTTTCAATTAGAAAATAATAACGGTTCTCTCGATTATGCAATTTCAAGTAGTATAAATTGCTATTTAGAAATATAAATTTTTATATTTTATTTATATAAATCGATAAACTTTTGTAAAAGATATCACTAATAAATATGTTTAGAGAGAGAGAGAGAGAGAGAGAGAGAGAGAGAGAGAGAGAGAGAGAGAGAGAGAGACCAGAGAGCGTGTGTGAATTTCTTTACCAGAGAACGTTTGATAATTACTTTTCGATATAATGATTAACGTCAATTATTATTTCAGTTAATTGTTTTAGTATTGCTAAATATCTTATAGATTTCTTTTTCAATACAAAGTAATGTTCAAAAATTTGTTTAAAAAATGTTGATATTTAAGAATTTTATGATTAAATTACCAGTGCCGCTCTTGTAAAAATTAAAATTATAAATTCCAAATGAAATAATTTAATATATTTATGAAATTCACGTTTATTTCCCACATACTTTATTTACCACATTTTCTAATTATTTTCATGAAATATAAATTTTTAAATATTCAGTTAAATTAAATTAAATTTCAATGCAATAATAATGCAAAGGTCAAAATTAAATAAATATTAAGAGTTTTCTTAAATGTTAAGTGATATATTTTTAATCAAAGGTTATAAATTACTTAATAAATTACTAGTGAAACATACATATTCGGATAATTAAAGAAATATTTTTTTTCGGTATATTTGTACTTCCGATAATATTGGTAACAAAATAATATCTGATTTTAATTTCAATTTGGTTGAAAAGCCATTTTATTTTATTTTTACGGCAAATGACGCATAGAATTTAGCTGCTCGTGAAAATGAGTAATTTCAAATTTAAATAAAACAAAATAAAATACATAGAATATGCTTAAAATATTTTATAAAGCTTTTGCACATACGAAGCTCATTACATTTCAATTTTAGATTCTCGTTGATACACTTATTTATTTTATCTCTATCCTCTACAACTTCCAATGTTAGTAATTTCGCTTTTAATCGAAATATTCGTTATTCATCATGAAATATAAATATAGCAGATACAATATTATATACCAATAATTTTTGATATTAGAATTTCAATTACATTATTAATAATTACCAATAATTTTTGATATTAGAATTTCAATTACATTATTAATATTATATTTAATAATTATTTAACGATCTCTATGATTACCATTCTAATAATTTCTGTTTTATATATTTAACAAAATACTGTACCCGTAGAATTAACGAGCACAAGAATGTTTACATTTGAAATTTTTGTAATTATCAAATTAATTAAATAATTTTGTAAAATACGATTATTTATTAATTATGAATTGAATTTTTATATTTTAATTAATAACGCGTAGCCAATACTGATATCCATATAATTTTGAAAAGGATGTTTTTGCAAAATTTGCATTTGAAGTGGAACATTAGAAGGAATTCAGTGGAAAACTTGCAGTGCATCAATGTCTATGGATTCTATTATTCTTATTTTTCGAATTTTTTATAAAAAAAAAATAGTATTTATAATTCGTTACAAGTCTCCACTTTAATTGCCTTAATGGAGATTTTGAAAACTATTGCTAGAATTTTGTATATATTGTAAACAAATGCCCTTTTTTGTTTATATATATATATATATATATATATATATATATATATATATAATAGTTTTATAGACACATATGCATTCTACACACGTTTATACTATATAGCTGCCTATAGCATCTGGATACAGAAGAATAATAATCGATTATACATTCGTCAAACAATATATTTAAAAATAGATTAAATAAACTAGTGATTTGATGAAAGAGTATGAGCAACAAGGTATTGTAACAAATCAGGAGTATTAAGAGTGGTAATTTTCTCGTTGAATCAACTAAATTATACGCTCGATATAATTTGGAAAAAATACTACAAAATTTTTAGTGATATTTTAAAACTTGTGAATATTGAATTCATTTCTTTTCATTCGTCTCGAATACTATAATATCATGTTCATAAGCTAATTGATCTAAATAATAAAATAAAAACAAATTTAAGAAATAATAATTATAATACCTATTTAAAATTTTATTTAGTAATTTAGAGAATTAATCATGTAGTTATTATAAAAGTACTTTCTTACGTAAAAAGCGTACGATAATATTAAAATTGTTATATACATATATGAGTTTTCTATACATTATATCAAATTTATTTTAATAAGAATTTAAAAAATAAATGATGTTATATTATTTCACGCTCTATATTTCAAAAACATGTTAAATATATATAATTTATTTCAGATTTTAAATTGAATTCATGAAATTCACATATTATTTACAATGTAAAAATAATACATATACACATAGAGATGTTGAAGCACACTCCACTACATATATATATATATATATATAGTTTATATTATAAAAATCAATTTCGTGTATAAGAATCTGTGTAATTTGAAATGAAAAATTTCGGATATTTTTTGTCCGTTACTTGGAAGATTAATAAATAATATATAACATGCAAAAGAAAGAAATATTTAAATAGTACTTTTAAATTCAATATAACGATTTAAATTATTTAATACGATAAGTTTTATGTAACTCATTTGCAGTTTGAAACTCTACTGTGAGAATTAATTACGAATGAAATTGAATGGGTAAAATCTTGGATAACTGAAACAAATTAAAAGGAAACAAGAATAGCATACACGAAATTTTGTATTTTGTATAGATTTGTATACACGAAAAACAAATAAAAACAGTTAACTAATCATTAAAATTAAAATCAGAGGCCTTTTTTATTAACGTAAAATCCATAGTCATGTTTAATAAACGTAAATCGACTAATTTTTGCTTAAATCTTTGTAATTAAAGTTTTGTTTAGTGAAAACGAAAACTTTCTTCCTTTACAGTATCGAGTATATATTACGATAGAAATAAAAAGTCCTAATTAAATGTTATAGGAGAAAAAAAAAACAAAAACAAAAAAAAAAACAACAAAAGAAAACAAGTTGTACAATTGCATGATAAATACGAAAATGATTTATACGAAATGTAAAATGAATTATTACTCATATATAATTAATTACCTAATTTATTAATATAAATGAATGTAATTTATGTAAGTTCTATTGGCTATTAACTATAACAATACGACACGAATGAAGTATTATATCTGTCAGTATTTCTTCTTAAAATCCATGTTAAAATTTCGAGGTGAAAATTGTAAGCATAAAATGTCGGCTCCCACGAATAATACCAACCAAAAAGATTTTAATTTTCTACACATTTAAAACAAAACAAAAAAAAAAAAAAGCTACCCAAGTTTTAGTACCCACGACCCCTTACTTTAATCTCGCATATTTTTTTTCTCTATGCCCCTCTAAGCAAGCAAAAGTTTCCGCACGCCACTAACATAAATTTAAAAGCTGGATTAGAAGGAGCAGCTCTCAATTTAAGAAGTCGCGCGGATCTTAACTACAACAACTCCCGAGGCACTTTTAAGAACTTTAAGACAATTGCAGCAAAACTCGTGAACATCACATACGTTGACTGGCGGGCAAACTTTCTTAAGATGTCTTCGTCAAGTTGGAGAATTTACGCATCTTATTATATGATGAATTTTGCTATACATATGACTAGTCTTTACCAAATATTTTATAGTAGTGTGAGTAGATGTTGAGAGAAAAAGAAGAAGAAGGAAAAAATGAAAAGAAAGGAGACGAACGTTTATGCTGTTTGTTGCTGCGACCGAAAGCTTCAAATTAAAAATAAATTGCGTTAGTATGCGAACTTGGTTGTTTAAAAAAATTATTTTGTAAAAATGAAAATCAATTCTAAATTAAAGCACATCCTACTATCATATATATATATATATATATATATACACATTATATTTTCTTCTATTCCTTTTATCCCTATTAAATTAATAGAATTGACTATATATATTTTTTTTTTATTTAAACTATCGGTTTCATCACTCGCTTCTTCATCAATTTATAAATTACGCGTCACCTGTATTATCTTAAAGAATAAAATACAAGTATATGTTTTTAATATAGTTTATAGGTATAGATAAAGTATAATTCCTATCCTGATAACAATAAAAATAGTAAAATTTTACCGCTCCTCTCGATAATTCGAAGCAAAGGAATTATTCGAGGAATTGAGATTTCTTTCTTCTTCGCTCGCACGCCCGTAGCACCGATAAATGACAAAAGGAGAAAAGTTAAAGGAAAATATAAAATGCTTGAAGATTCAAATGCGATAAAACGATGTTCGTCGTCGATGATCAACGTCAACTTTCAACAATCTGCGCTGCCCTATTTCGTATTTATGATGGTGTAACAACTTCGATTTCTCGCCGAGATATAATAACCTTTCTCGCTCGTTTTGTCAGCACTCTGTTCCGATTTTTATGATCAACGTGCGCGTAAAGTTGTCATTTTCCAGGAGCTTTCAGCAGCGATGTTGGGCGCCAGATAGCGGCTCTCTTTCTCTTTTGATAGGCTAGAAGATTGCGAAATCACGATACTCGCGAGTGAATGAGCATTGCTTTATTCTTATTCGCTAAATGGCTTAACGAAAATGGCTACTACATATACATCTTTACGTATAATATTTTTCGACGGATTTACAATTTATATACCTTGATTATAAGCCAATTATGTAATAATAATAATATATATATATATATATATATATATATATATATATATATTGAACTATTTAAACGTGATAAGATTACTAATTGCCTAATAACCAATTTCAATTGCTTGTCTAATTTAACAAACAAATATTTTTGTATTTCCGATTGTACCAAAGTTGTACGTACTTTCACACGGAGATAATACAGTTGAGAGAGCAAGTTAGTTAACTAATCGAAAAATTTGTGCATCTTTTTTCTCCAATATAAATTTAATTCTCCATATCAGATTATTAGAATTTTCAAATCCATTATCGCGAGATTGTCCCATTAGCTTTAAAAATATCTCCGAAAACATCTCTGGACAAATATGCTCTGTATGTTTTTCTTATTCCCCACTCCCTCCTCCCATAATTTTAACTCCTTTTTACGAGAGCAATTCCCAGTGTTACTCGTCGTCTATTCTGTTTTTAAGCCCTAGGCAGGCTCGGGTTTATTTTCTCTCTACTTCACTTGCATATTCTTGGCCATTTTCTTTCCATGATCAATCTGCGCGTTTAATACGAGCTTCAGGAGCCTCCGACCGAGTCTATTCTTTCCAGCTTCCTACTTCTTCTGTTATTCTCGTTACGCCGGAGAATAAGTTGTCGCGCATCAGGCGTGGATAAAACGTTAGTTTTTCCAAAGAGTCCCCATAATTGATTCTGTGATTATATTATTGAAAGCAGTTGAAGCTGTCTGTCTCGTAAAAAATATTTTTATCGAATGATGCAATGCAAATTGAAAATAACAAATCAATAATCCTATGATTAAATTCAAATAGTCTGGTTTGATTGAGCAAATAATCACTTTGACTCTTCGTAATATTTCTTTTAAATTCATACTTATATTATCAATGCTCCCAATGTTCAGTGGTAATTAACGAAACTTACATTCTATTACTCGATTACGTACTATATAACTCGTCACTTGAAAAGCTCAGAATTAAAACGAAATACTCAGCTTTATATTATATATTCGATAAACTAAAGAAATCTTCTTTCCCTCGCGCATATTGTATTACTTATGTAATTAATTGATATGTTCGAGTAGGGTTAAATTATCTTTGAAAGGATTGAGAAAATTTGTTGAATTGCTTCTTATTCAATGCAACGAGCGCCAGTTATGAATAATTCAACTAATTATATCCTATATTATTATCTGAGATTATCAAAGAATTCAAGATTCCTCTTCTAGACATAAAACTTATACACACATAATAAATAATGCCATGTGATGCAAACTTACATCATATATAAAATTTATATTTTCTAGCTGTTGAAGTTAATTAAAAATCCAAACTACATATTAAAAAATATTTTCAAAACTCGCTCGAAATCGTAAGACCGTAATATATCATTATATATTCAGAGACGCGTAAGCAGAATATTGTTTACGTAAATTATATATTACATTAGAAAATACTAAGGCAAACTTAGGAAATATTAATATTTTAGGAATTTTTGGATAACTAAGCTGTTAATACAAATGGTAAAGAACGCGACTAATGTTCGGGAAGGTATACCTAACCAAAGTCTGCATGCCTATACATTTATGTGAATTACATGTATACTTGAAATACTTGGAGCACATAGTTAGAATTCAGTATAATCGAATACTTGGAGTATATAATTAGAATTTGGTATAATTAGAAAACTATTAAATTAAGATATAATATAGTTTAATTTAGACGAATTTGGACGAATTAAGAATTGTTTAATCTGAATATCGAGTGTCACGTCGCGATTCTATTTTAGAATTATAATCTTTATAAAAGAGACAAATTTAGAATAAAAGATATTTAAAATAACTAATATTGTGTTACGTAAAAAAATATTATATAATTAAATAAGTTGTTAATAAATTGTTGAATGTTTTCATGAAAATTTATAATACATGTATCATGGAAAAGAAATTCTACTTTTATAGTTTGTCTATATAAATGAAATGTCTTTTATTCAAATTATTAAATAGTAATTAAATCAATGACAATATTTCTTAATGTTTCTTACAAAACCTTCTGATATTTTTATTTCCAAGTATTTTCTAAAATTGTCATTCAAATGTACAAGTTACAGATTCAATTTTTAATAATGCCAATTCAATTTCCCATATAATTTGCTTAATGGGTATGTTGTATATACCGTAGAAACTTTAAACGACAAAGTTAAATAAATAATCCAAGAAACCGATTATAGAATGATCATAAAAGAAATTTAATGTTATATTTAAACTTTGTTGACATTGATAAATAATAAATTTTTACAAAGCTTCACGGCATAGATCAATTCGTATTACTTTCACAATCATAATTATTACCTTAATTTCTTTGTAGGCGAATAAACGACAACAGGCTACGCTATAGTAATTGATAATTAATTTCTTGATGTCCAAACGACCGCAATGGACTATAGCCAACACATTATACGTTAAGTCCTGCAAAAATTAATAACTTCATTATTCAAATATAGGTTAGCGAGGAATTACAAATGTATAGTTTGTTATAGTATTTGGTTTTACATTTCTTCCACAGCTTATCACAATGTTTTTTTATATTATTTATTTTTTATTAATAAATTATATCTATGTGTGTGCGTATATATATATATATATAATAAATTTAAATGTATTTATTTTTACATATTAATAATGGAAATAGTTTTCGGGATTTCATTACATACGTTTATGTTTCTGTTATAACAACTATTATTTCGATATAAATAAGCACTTGGAGATTTATATGGTTTTTATAGATTAGAAAATAAATCGAGTCAATACAAGACATAAACCATAAAAATACCTATAATTTACATAGAGATTAGTATTTAAATATGTAAAATTTTTTAAGTATTTGTAAAGTTTTATTTGTAAAGTTCTACCGATTAATATTGAAAAACCTATATTGGAAAGTAATTGAAAAATCTCTTAATTTATAAATAAAGCATACAATAATTTCTACGATAAATATCAAACTAATCCATTGCCTATAAAATAACTTATCAATAAGTGATAAGGACTTTGCATACGTTAAACGTACGTATTTCTTAGTTTTTTTTTTTTTTTTTTTTTTTTTTAAAAAAAAAAAACAAAACAAAACGAAATGAAAATGATGCTTGTAGAGCAGTGCATAATTTTTCAGAAAATGATATACCCAATAAAAAAAAAATAAAAAAAAACAACAGAATCTAAAAAGCGAGGGATAAAAATGACGAGAATCATTTTTTTCCATCTCCTTTCTCCATGCATCGAGCCAATTCAAATTAGCTCAGTTTCAAAGTCCCACTATGCGTTCGAGTGTTAATGAATAATTCACGGAGGTATTTGCATGTGGACACCGAGACGCGCTACAGTACAAGCAACCGACGAATTTCACTTAGACTTTCCGATGTACTAATGGCCTCGAGTTTTCGCGTCTCGACTCCCCGAGCATGAGCAAAGTGCCCGTAAGAAGTTCCATAAGAACGAGATACGTACGTAGAGAGAGAGAGAGAGAGAGAGAGAGAGAGCGTGTGTGTGTGTGTGTGTGTGTGTGTATGTATGTGAGCGAGGGAGTG
>NW_011948415.1:14955756-15029615 GCF_000503995.2 Ceratosolen solmsi marchali
GAGAAGTCACGAAACAGCCGGGGACAAGAGGTTCCTTGATATACTGAGCTTTTAGCAAGACTTATGGAGAGCCTGATTAAGACGACCCTTCCTCCGTACAGCGTGTAGCCACTTTGAATTTTTCGACTTGCTGGGATGATTTTGTGTTGGAGACGATGGCACGTAATTTATGGATCTGACACGAATTTTTTTCTTCTGCAATCCAGTCAGTTGCATATATAAAAATTACATTTTTTATTTCTAAACGACTTGTTAGCGTTCACAATGTATTCGTTCCTCACTCCTCCCAACAACTACATCTTAAAGTATAATTATCAACCACATTCACATGATATATGTATTACAGTGTGCGTGCATAATCAGCGCGCACAGACATTATATAAATATAAAATTTAATCGTAAAATTTTAAATATTCATAAGCTAAATTGATAGTTCCGCTTAAAACAAAATAGTTCTTTTGTTTTAAGCTTTAAAAATTTCTAAAAACTCATTATTAAATGTTCATAAAAATGATAGTTTTAGTAAATATCATAGATAGATAATTTTTATTTATTTGGAGAAAATTTTTTTCAGCATTTTTATTTCTCGTACTCATTATAATCCCGGTATATCTTTATTAACGATATTATACAATTTCAATAACCGAATAGAATATCATATTTAAAATAATAGAATAAAAAAGGGATAAAAAAATATTACTATTTATTATAGTATTGTCGTGAATATTGGAAAATGGCGATAGATTATTTTTCAATAGAATTTTTCAATAAAAAATGTCAAATATATTGTATATTTAAGGTATATTTCTAAAAGTTTTACGCGTTTCATAACGTATATGTAATGCCAAATTATTCTTACTATTACTGCTGAATTGTCGATGTAGAAACAGTCGCACTATATCCTTGCGGCATGAAAATATAATGCCAAAAGAAAATAAATCCATAAGTTTATTTAGAAAATAACACGTCCTCGTTCGAGAAATTACCTTCGGAACCCTAATGAGCTATTTTCATTGGGTATATAAGCGATCGAATTTCTCCATAGACAGAATGATAACGTTAGGAAACATCCCGGTATCGATGTCGAAGTTCCGCGATACCGCGATAACAACCGTGGGAAGTCGGAAGGAAGCGGACAATCCGGAAACGAGAATTTTATTGACAGCACTGCCGATATTAAAACTGTTACTTTGTAAATGTTACTTCGCGTAGATAGATCTACTTGACTCTGTTTTATGAATTAACAGATAGACTTGGGTGTTAAATTTTTTTATTAAAAAATGGACGATAATTATTTAACAATACTTGCAATAATATAATGCCGTATTATCCCATAGTTAGAGAATTGCCATAAATAAATTATTTTTCATCGAGCACCTACATTTTGTTAAGAAAACAATTTGATATTTGATATTTCAATAATATGAATTTTCAAATCAAGTATATGTTTTCTCAAATAGAAAATTTTGCTTATTAATTCAGCTGGCGAATAAAGCAAATGGAAATATCGCTTTTAATTCGACTTAGTTCGATTCAATTAATAATATCGCGACAAACTCGACAGGCTTTCTTTTACTTTCTCTATTTTATTGCACCATAGCATTACTATTATTAGCGTGTTATTATTAATCTCTATTTTTATTCATATAATTGTAACAAAGTTTTATGTTTACTCGCTCAAAGATATATAAATACATACGATTTCTTTCAAGCAAATTAATTAATTAATTGATAATTTTACATAAGGTTCTCGAGTTTTTAATATCGAAATATCATCAATAAAAATTATATAGCAGATTAATTAATATTATTAGATTTTATTAATTACATGTTTAACAATTTATATTTAATTGACGTTTGAACGAAATAGCTTGAACAAAAAAAAAATAAAATAAGCTAATAAGTAAAATTATAGAATCATCATTATGTTTTATGCTGATGATATTACTTTCGTATCCGTTTTTTTTCTCGTCCAAATAATTTAATAAATCTCAACTATGCAATAAATTCGTTTTATTCAGTTATAGTTTTATTAACATTTTTTTTTTTTAATAAAAAATTTAATTTAATCTAAATATAATTAAAAGTATATTGTAAATTTTTATCGCTCTAATCTTAAAAAAAGTAATAACTTAATAAGAGAGTCACAATTAAATAATGTTAAGGAGTTAAATTTTAGAATTAAGTTTATTATATTGGTTTAAATATTATAATTATTCATTTTAATATAATTACATAACCTACAGGTGCTTGATATAGACATAAAATATCACAATAAAGATTAGAACAAAATAATCAGTGTCTCTAATAGAAAAGCTCAGTTTAAATCGGACATGAGAAACGCTTATCATCACAATAGTGATTTTGTAAAAAGTAATATATAACGCAAGTAGATAATTATACATGTATTAAACGTATATATATATATATATATATATATATATTTGGTGATTAAGTCTGGAATAATTGATTCGAATCTCGTAGGATGAACTACACTGACGGGGTACACACACACACGCACGCACGCACGCACGCACACGTATCATTCGGTCTTGTTTCACGTTAATTCACCGGTCATGAATCGATCCGAGTAATGTGTCATTTGTTATCGCAGCTTTTCAAATGCCGTAACAGACACGTACTTACTTTGCATATGCTTGTGCGCTTGATTAATATGCATTTCGTTTAATAAATTTACATAAAAATCTCCGAACTACGGCTGTTTGATGAATTTATTATGTACGTGCAAATGGTTGATACGTACTTCGATCCAAAAAATTAGTCATACTTTTCGCTTAATATTTAATACCGTGATAGAGCTTTTTCAAAATTAAATATAACTCTGACATATTATTTTTAAATTCCAATGTATGGATACATTTTTAATTCTTTTAAGTCATATGTATATATTTCTTTTATTTATAACAAATTATAGATTGTAAATATTTCTGACCAATCTTATTTATTTCAATGTAACAATAAATTCATCCTTTCTATTATTATATAATAATGAATAGAAATATTTTGTTAAAAATATTACAGAAAATATTCTGAAATTTCAAAGTTTGTACGTATGTTTAAACATATTTTCAATATTGACCGCTTAAACTAATTAATAGATCTATTTGAAAATAAATATTTTCCTTCAAGATTTGTCAATAAAAATTAATAATTATTCAAATTAGAATCACATAAGCCATCTTATCTTGACAATCAATAACATTGAAATGGATTTGAAAAACTAAATATAATTTTCTTTAATTTACATTTCTTTCTTTCATCCTTAGTATTTATTTGAACTTTCTTATTAAAGCTTCAATCCATAAAACTAATATAATTCAATTTTGTTCGAATAGCTTTTCATTACAATGTCCATATAAATATCTTCTAACAATAGTTAAAGAATGTAAAGAATTTGATTAATTAAAAAAAAGTCCCACATCTGAATAATGTGAGAGAATGAAAATTAATAAATTGCAAGGCTCATTAATATTATGTTTACTCGTGTAATATGGGTGCCTACTAGAGAGTCGGACAGAGATAGGGAGAGAGTGTGTGTGTGCGTGCGCGTATATGTGAATAAATAAGTCGATTGATATGAAAATTTGACGATAGATTACCTATGTATAACGAAGATGCAAATTCAGAAACATATTGTCGTTGTGACGCTCACACCCTAGGACCAACGGCAAATCACTGCAGACTAATTAATTAATAGATCGAGGAAATGACGCCCAATTGAAGAAGGAGAGAAACATCAAACACAGAAAATGAAAATGTACTATATGCATAGGAGACAGAGAGATTTGGATTGTGTGTAAGCTTTTGGTAAAAATAATTTCCCTTGAATTTTTTTCACGGGAGGATAATTGTAGAGTATACTGATTTGTTTAATTAAAATTACAGGACAATGTGAGAATAAAATGAAGAATTAAAAGTTTGCTGTGCAGATTTAATTAATAAGGTATCGGTGTTTATAAATATCATTTTTAAATTGACTTCCAAGTAAAAGTCTCGCATTGAATAATCGTAGTAATAAACAATTGTTTGTTAAAATGCAGCATATACTCTTCAAAATATTTATTCGAGTCACGTACAACTGAATTTATCATTTACATATTATATATATTATATTTTCGTACAATTTTGTGTGTAAAGTCTTTGTGATTTTGGCAATTCACACCTTCCAACACTCGTTTCTAGATGTATAACAATAATATTAATACAAAATTATCTTTTTTAATTGATTTGCATCAACATTGCAAGTAATGTAGATTTCTAATGAGCATTCAATTAGTCAATCTTGACTAATAATATATTATATTTACTATTAATATGGCATATAATAGCGACAGAAATTATATTATTTACAGACAAATGTTTTTAATTTCTTTTAACAAATAATGTTAATTTGGATTGAACAAAGATTAGTTAGATGAATTTTAGAATATTAATTTTAATGATATTTCATTAAAGTCCCTAGGTATATAATTGAAATAATCATTAATATTATTGTGTAAAGTAGTAAAAAAAAAAGTAAAAAAAAAAAACTGAAGACAATTTTACTGTAATATGTATGCTAGAAGATGGACATAATTTTATCAGATTATGCGTAATTTCTGCGAAAAGTGTAAAAACGAACTTTACAACTTTGTCAAACTCATAAAATTAAAGAGAATTCAAATGAATCGTTTGATTAAAAACGCCGATGCTCGAATAATCAATGGATTATTCTTCCTTGATAAAAGTTTCATTCTCTCGGCTAATGTCAACGCCGAAGTTCATAATTTTACATTCGTTCTCTTAATAATAAATAAAAAAAAAAAAAAAAAAAAAAAACCGAATTTCGAATCAAAACTCGCAAAGGCTCACATTTATCGAGATTCAAAGTTCCTTCAAAGTTCTTCGCCACCATCGCCAATACGTAAACTCGGCGCGGCACTTATTTTCTCAACTACAACCATATCACAGCTCTTATCAAATTCTTTTATCTCGGTCGCGACATTACCACGAGACGATGAGAAATGGGCCGCGTTTTTGTTTTCTTCTTTTTCGGAATTTTCATCGGGCGCAGGTGCCACGACTTTCTTCCACTTCACAAGATTGCGAATTTTGTGTGGGCGTCGCGTAAAATATGTCCCGGGCTGAGAAAACACGGGGCATTCTATTCTATACGGCAGTGTTGGTATCGTGGCTCCCGGTATTTTTCATCGAAGCAAATATCGTTCTCTCGCTCGAAATTCGTGATTACAGCGATGCTCGTGCACCATGAGAAATCGGTACTCCGTGCCCTCGGTCTTTTCCCTCTCTTTTCCAAGTTGAAACAGCTAGCTTTGTATCGCCGTTGTGTGATAAGTTTCACTCCTTTGTCCTCCTTCAATGTGGTTTAGGCCAACGTTTGTCCGCTTATTGTTATTATATTTTTTTTTTCATCTTTTTGTTGATATTTCGTATGAAATAGAATGTATCGTAAAGATAGAAATATTTGTTGAAATAAATAACCAATGATACGAAGTATTTTTCATAAGATGTATATTCGATGATAATGAGAAGGAATCGTATGGTAAAAAAAATTTATTATAATGCAAAGTGAATGATGCAATTTTTAAATTTTATAATCATTTTAATATATATATATATTTAATTTATAATTATTTTATACACTCTAGATAAATTTGATATTACATTCATTTCTATATATTATTCTATTTTATGTGAGTAATAAGTTCATATTGGAACATTTAATATATAAAATTCAATATATCCGAAGCAGTATTTTAATGAATTTTTATATAAGTTAACTTATGTCAGTGAAAAGAAAAAAAAATAAAATTAATAGTACGACGTATATCAAAGAAATAATAAAATTTTTACGCTTAAGACACATTTTAATATAAACTTCTTCTTTAACATTTACTTAAGATAACATTAGTAAATGTTGTCGTTGAAAATCCATCGAAAAATTAGAAATTAAATTTCGTTGGAATTCTCCTACAGTACTTTCAGAATTCTTTTTAATTTTGTTTAGCATTCTTCGATATATTTTCACATTCGTTAGATACATAAAATATAAAAATAAATGCCATTGGAGTGATAGAAGTGTTCGAGAGATGTTGAACTCCATAAATTATTATTATTATTATTGAATTTTACCTAGAAAATATTGATGAAAATATCTTATTACAAAATATAATACAAATTATAGAAAATAAATTTTAATTTATTTTACGATATCCACACAAACAAAAACAAGTATGAAAAGTCAAATAATCTATAAAAGTGAAATCATTGATTGTCGTAAATTGAAAAGGCTCGCTACTTTTTTTCGAAAATTCATCGGAACATAAGTAATTTCCTCTGATACGTGTTATCCTATTTAAATATCAGTAAGTTACTTGCAAATTATATACTTTCTTATTACTTACGTACTTATATAATACTTTCTAAGTTACTTAGAAAAATAAAAAGTAAGTAAATCGCTGATGTAATTTCTTCTTCTTTTTCTTCTTTTTTAAAATTAAATTACAAATAAAATTGGCATCGTTAATGCGTCAAGATACTTTTTTTAACTTTCTTTCTTTTCACATCCATACGCTTTCATAATTCAACTTCCAATGCTTCATTCTCAGCTGTAGGAGAATCTGTAGCATTATATAATGCGCTGAATACATAATACGTAGAAAAGAATTTTAAAAATATTCTTTCGTTGAATTTTAACGGTGAAAACTTCAAAGTTGTACAGAATTCTGCGAATAGAAGGTGTAAAGCTTCGCTAAAACATTCCGTATTAGTACGGCGGATATGTAGAGCACAGGAGCAAACCTATTTAGCACTTTACACACGTTAAAAATGCACGATATTTTATGGAAGTCCTTTAGAAATTTATTTGCTGTCTGAGCTTCCATACACTCACTTAAATTTCTAAGCTATAGAAAATATATTCGAATGGCATAAAATACTTGAGAGGTGGGTATTTCGCAAAGACAACCCGATTGAAGATAAAACTCGCTTGAACATATTTCGCATGTTGAAAGAACTAATCAATCTCTTCGGTTACCATAGAAAATCATTCGGATGATTAAATTTTTGTTATCCTAATCCGTTGTCTAGAATCGTTTCAAGTATATATTGCAAGCATTAAGAATAACTCAAAAATGTTAGAGAATCGAAATGTTTTCAGTTATTTTATGGTTGATCTTATTACATTATATATACCAATACATAATTTGTATGTACATTCATTAAAAGCTATACGATTAATTCTTCCAAAAGCCTTAAACAAATTAAAAGCCATTTCATTGCGGTTTAAAGTAAATTTCATTTAAATTATATAAGAAGAACATACGGATATTCTAGGCTTAGGATACAATTGTAACTGCATGTAGTCTCACGATAAGTTTTTTTTTTTTTTTTAAATGCAAGGAAATTTTCATTTCCTCTTTCTACTCACTTAATTATTAGTTGAATTTACAATTTCTATTATGCATCCATATTATTACAATTTTCAAACTTTTTCATTATTAAACAAGTATATCGTAAAAAAAATTCTATTATCCAGTAAGCTTTAATTATTTCGTCTTTAGTGAAATAATCAAATTATATGATGATAAAAGAAATTTTAGGAAAAAAAATTTTGAAATAATAATTCGAAATTGAAGTGATTCATCAAAAAAAAAAACTTTTTAGAAAAACTTAATGATAAATTTTAATGCTTTTATTTTGAAATTTTCTTACAATTCATTATTATTTATTCGATAAACTGAATTTTTATAGCTAAAGGTATATGATGTTTTTCACAAATATTAGGTTGTTGCAAATATAGTTTGTCCTATTATTTTCAAATTCATATTATTTGCAAATATCTTACTTATTACATGAATAGTTATGATAATTGTCTAAACTATCATTATACGCAGCTATTTCAAAGGTGGCGATAAAAATATAATTTTTATTCAAGAATTATGTGATATGAAATTTACACAGCCTCCTTCAATCAATTTTGGTAAATAATTTATGCATAGCATATATTTCAACTTTATTATAATATACCAACGATATATATTTGAGAAACTGTAAGTTGAAAAAATTATGTATGCTGTTAAGTTTTTAGTAATACAATTAACAATTGAATATTCAATAATATAAGAAATAAAAGCTTATAAATTTTCTGAGAATTATGTCAATGGAAAAATGTATCAGTGCAATCTTATATATATATATATATATATATATATATATATATATATATATATATATATATATATAAGAGAAATATTGAAAATTGATAGAAATGCTGGAAAATCGAATTTTAAAGCGAGAAGATACAGTGCCGTATAATATATGGTAAAGTAAAATGGAGAATAGAGTTTTCTGCCGCGGGATAGTAGGTAAATTTATGGACAAAGTTCAATATTCGCGACCGTGATGCTACTCAAGTACTGACTTTATACCACCAAAAGTATCCAGAAAATAAATCTACCCGCACCTGAGACTAATATTTTCCTGCTTGTATAGTTTATTTTTTATTTTGTGAATACGAATTCTGTGACTTGACGTCTATTTTAAACTTAATTTTCAATAATGCATAATTGAAATGTAAATCCAAGGCTTTGGGAAGTATTAATAGAATTAACATAGGTCAGCTTGAATGAAAATGTATTTCCAAGACCATTTTTCAGGTTATTGGCTTAATTATAATATTCTATTCCTAATCAGAGAGCATTAAATTTAATATAATTGATTAAATATTGCTTTGTAACTCATTTTAAAAATCCTTAATTTATTTTATTTTATTTTATCCTTTTCTAGATATTTCATTATTTTTACACATAAATTATTTTATATCTAACGTATTTATATAATAATCGACATTTAAGATAAATTGTAGCATGTAAAAGAATTTTTATTATTTTAATATCTTGTTTTTCTTTTTACATATTTTCTGATTTATTAATATCAATTGCTATTAAGTATTATTACAAGTATAATTTGTAGTGAAATTTTAGGTTTTGTAGAAAAAGGTAAGCATTGAATTTCATTTTATGTCGAAAGTTCCAAGAGCTTTGAAAGACCTTTCAAGAAAAATTTCGAATTTAGATATGTGCCTTCTAATCTATTTTTAACTATATTGATAAAAAGAAAAAAAACAGATGAAATTATACTTGAAGTACGTAACTGTAGATATTTGAAATTTTGCCATACTTTTTTTTGCTTTTTTCTTTTCTTTTTTTTTTTTTATAAAGAAAAAATAGTTTCAAAAATATATTCATAACACCTTTTTACCATCAATTGAACTTTTAATGGATTTATTATGCGAAAAAATTAATAAATAAATTTGTATACTATAGAGATTAAAAATATATTAAATTCAAAAGTACGGTAGTAATAACATAATTTTTTTTTTTGTATTAAACAATACCTGAAGGTTTTACCGAAGATTTAATTATACTTGAACTATGTGTAAGGATAAGTGAAATTATAAATATTTAAATAATTATAATATTTTCAATTGAAAATATATAATATAATAGTATGTAAATAATAATTTTGTCATGTACAGATATGAATTATGCCATTAATAATAAAGATTTTATAATAAATAATTTATTATTGTAGATTAAAAACTGGTAATAAAAGATGCGTGGATTTGCATAAATCAAAAGTATAAGGATGAACGTGAAATTACATTGGAAGTTAATTAGATTCTTGTTTGAATTAAATGTATCTGCCACTCATTAGCCCAATAGTATTCTTAATTGTAAATAGATAATCATAATAATCAAGCTACGAATAATGCCTTTAGAAAGAATAAAATGCTTAATGCTTGCGCGAGCTTTTTTAGCAACGTAAATTAGATTCTCCCACATTTTTCTCTCAATTCCTTTAATAATGAAATAATGGGGTCGGGGTATTAATTCGAGATTATATTTACGATAATTATGATAATGAACAACGCATTAACGGCACTATTACAAGACACAAAGGCAAACAAACGAAGAAAGGTGAAATGCCAGTGAATAAAAGTGTTGGGAGCTGAGTATGAAAATTTCAAAATTTCAACGTCATTATTTATTACGCGCGTTACCAACATTCCCATTGTTGCCTGAAACTCTTATCGATCCAATGGAAAACAAAATTATTTGAAATGAAAACGCTCGCGTTACGTAGAATATAAACCCAAGTCAACAAGTACATGCAGGAAGCTCGAACGATTTACTTTCCTCGTGAGAAAGTATTGGAAATTACATTGCGCAAACAGTGCAGTAAGAAATGTGCCTCGATTATATATTATTGCACACGATATTAAATATAAATCACGATTGCTTTTATCGAGGAGCTATTTTTATAGCCCAATTGCTAGTTTTTTAAAACATTATTGATTTAATAATTGACTGATTGTATATATTTTCAATTGTACGTATTAACATTATTTTGAAAGCCTAAAGGATGGAAAATACTAAAATGTTTTGTTTTTTTTTTTAAAGTTATCCCGGATTTCAATAGATTATCACTTCAGCATATAAAAGTAGATATTAAAAAAGAAAATTTGTTGATTTGTTAATTAAACGTTTAATTTTTTAATAAAAATGGTTAAAATACTGTGTAAAACAAGTTTTTTTTTTTAACATAAAATTTAAGTTATAATAATGGTAATTTTATTTTTTTCACTTTCAGTAACTTTATTGCAAATACAAAGAATAATAATTATATGTGTTATATGATTGAAAATCAATTTAATAGTTGAAATTATTTAATAAAATGCCTAGCCATTTTGTTAGTATTACCTTATCAACGTAAGTAAAATCGAAATATTGAAATCGAAATATAAAAAAAATTAAATGCTTTGAAGAAAAAATTTTTACATTATTTTTTATTAATTATTTACAATTATCTTCGTACTATTCATTTTGATTACGATATTTATAAATTAGTTAAACTTATTAATATAATTAACAGATTATTTATAACATTGATAAAAACCTATCTTTATTATTTGCAGTGAAAATTGTATAAAAGTAAGTCAAATGTTAAATAAAAATAATTCTATGTAAATGTTTTAAACAAATGTCCCTCACTTAACTTAATTTCGAGGGTTTCTAATGAAAAGGAAATGCATTTTGAATGATTACGAATGTCAATAATTTTGTAGAAAATATATACACTAAATACCACGTGGCTGCTTTCAAGCTCCAAATGCTAAATATATTATGCAAAATAGGTAGATTAATAAATAATAAGAGAATAATAAGAATTATTTTTTAGTAGAAAAACATTAATTTTATGATAAATGTGTTTCAAAACTGAATAAACTTTTTATTGTAGTTTATCAAGCTCACAATGTTCTTATTCAATTAGAATTTAAATTGATTTCTAAGAATTATATTCCTTTTTTTTTTTTTTTTTTTTTTTTTATTTTTTTTTTTTTTTATATATTAAAAATGACATTCATACGATTTCACGCATTAATAAAAAAAAAAGTTTTCTCAAATTTCCAAATTTCTTATAAAGGCAATTAAATATCTGTTGCAAGTATATGGTTAGGCGATTTGAATTCCTCAAAATCATTTTATTTTATTATTTCATTATTTTATTTGTAATAATTAGTTAAATGATAATATAAAAATTTTTATAAGCAGATTTTTAAAAATTAACAATTAAAAATGGAAGGAGTGATATTTAATTATAGGTAATTATTAAATTAATACGATGAACGTATTAATTAAGAAAAATACGTTTTGGAATGGAAAATTTGTTGTATTTTAGAATTATATGAACTGTAAAAAAAAAACTAATTCCTCAATAAAGTTGAAACTTTAACAAAAGACGTAAAATTATATTAATAATAAAATCATTGAATATCACTACTGTACATGAAATATAGTTAAGAAATTTATACATTTTACTTCTCATCCAGTAGAAAAAATTATATATTACATATAATTTAATTTGTTTTGATTAAAATGTTGATTAACATTTGGTAAATCTAAGAAAAAATAGATTTTTCAATAATATTCAATATAAGTAAAGACATGTGTATTAAAATTTCTCGCCTTAAATTATAGTTTGCGTTGTCTTGAAAAGAAAAATTTTAATTTTTTATCCACATTACAATCAGAATTTCAAAAGAAATCAAGAGAACAAAAAATATAAAATTCAATACAAAAGAAAAAGAAAAAAAAAAGAAAAAAAAGAATCAAACTTTAATCGTCGACAAATCATCGTGCATTTTACGAAATTCGCGAAATATCGACGAAATTGTTGATTTATCGTTACACTAGTTATCCTCTTGGCTTATGCATTGTTTTCAAATGAAATTTTTACATTCTTCTACTGGCTATAAATCCTGCAGCCAATCTTGAAAAAACTCCTCCTCGGCTTAATACGGAAAGACACAATCTATGTGCGCAAAACTTTATGCACGTAACGTGAACAGTGACATAGACTACAACGGCAATAGCAAGGACAAAGATAACGAGCCGTTTAAGTAAATTTTCATAAAAGTTACGCTTGACTATTGGAAGGCGTTCTTTATCGTTAAAACAATGAAGGAATGTAGCGAAACTTCTGGACTTGCAAGTATACAAGTACGCATTTGTCGGGGTACTGAAAATTATACAAGCAAAATGCCCGATATTTAAGTTTAAGTTAAACAATTCTCAAAGCTGTTACTTAACAAATCTTTGTTCGCGTGAAATTCGCTTGAAAAATATTGTTACGTAAGAGCTTATTAGTCGATAGAAAATTAACGATAATCTTTAACGACCGATAATACCGCTAATCAGAATTTTATTCGATAAATCATACATCGTAAACCCCGAAAGCTCAATTAGAGAAATAATAGCTAATTTCCTTACTTAAGCATTTCTCTCGTTTTTCTATCAATTACATTAACTTGCGTAATTTCTTATAGCACCAGTGACTCTCCGGTACTTGTACTTATCGAGCTTCTGCTAAAGTTATGTTGTATTTCATGTTTCAAATTTAACGTGAACTTTCACGTGTCCCATACACTTAATTAAGAAACGTGACGCTTCGTATACACGCGACTCGCAGTTTACTCGTGCGAGCAAATTGTGATTGACACGCACCACGACGAAAGCCTTTTGCAAGTACTTACTTGCTTTAGGTAGAAATTGCAATCAGTTACCGAATGGAAACTAAGAAGCTTTATTGAACCGTGTTTAAGGGGTTGTCAAATATCTCATCTTTGTTTAGCCAATTTTTTTACCATCGACGAACATATCAATTAAGATTAGATTAAAGGCTTTGCGATTACTTAACAATTAAGCGCGTTAAAGTAACCTCGTACTCTAAATAAATTTATCGCTTCAAATTATGCTCACATTCAATATTTATAAATGTGCTGTTTGCAGCACAAAATTTAATTGATTTTTAACTAAATTATATGCTGAACTATGATTATTAGTCTACTTTGTTAATATCCTCCCGTTAAGTTGAACTGTGATTCTTATATTGTTGTTAATTTTCTTAAATAGCTTCCATTAAAATACTTAAATTACACAGAACATGAAAGAAAGTGAAATTTGAAACTAAAGAGCCAAATAAAAATAATTAAACATCAAATTTTACCTTTGATTTCCTTAATTTTATTCTGGCGTTTAATTTTAGCATTTTCTATATTCACAGTCCTAAGAAACTCTTAATAATATCTTAATAATAAAGCCGACATATCCTTAAAAAGCCAATAGTCCTAGAAATTATTATCTCATATTTCACGGCAATAACTGTTACTCCAACAAACGACAAAAACATCACAGGTAGATGGACAACGATAAGGCGCGAAGGCTAAGTAATGCTTGAATAAGTCAATTTTATTCAGGTTGGCAAATTCTATCTGCCATGTTTTTGTCGATGAGCGCATCAATTACGATTTTCAAACCTCAAGTAAGATAATGTCACCAAGTGCGCGTCTTCCTTAATTAATTGCGCTTTAACGTGGGCGTCATGTTATATAAATGACCTTGGGGGAGCGGATCTCTGAATGCTTTATACTCGTCTTTCTCGACAACATTATGGCATTTAACGTGCAAATAACGCTGGAGGAGGTGAGTGTAAGTAATAGGGGACATAAGCAGATATCGGGTTCAAGGTACCGGGACATGATGGAAAACGAGGCTGGTTTTGGCTCGACGAGAGCCGAAAGGAGAAGATTGTTGGAGTAAGTAAACAAAAGCTTCCCTCAAACTGTTTCGAGTGAGAGATTTTTTTCGCGTTTATTGACTCTCTTTCAATGTTGGCATCCTCAATGCCAGCAGATAATGAAACGTGTACACTTCGTTGAAATAAAATCTACTTACATTGAGAATTATCGTAATAATTTTTCAGATATTAACTTTGCTTATATTATTAAATTCTTTTACTTAATTATTTATCTGCAAATATAATTGAAATTGCCGTATATTGATGTAAAGTAGTGCTAGAGGGTTGACTCTTTATTTTTTGAAAAATACTCTACTACCCGTCTTATATTAATAATTATAATTTCCTACATACTATATCGCATAGAATGATACAATAAATTAAAAAGTCTAAATAAAATAACATAATAATATCTATTTGGTAGTAAATTCGTTAAATGTATAATGTAACAATGTTGTTTGGTAATTAAATTTCGCTATAAATAAGCGATTGTGAAACGTTGACGTAGTTAGAAAGAAGAGACAATATTCTTCAACGTACTACTTGCATCGTCTAATTAGAGAACGATTTTATCCGAAAGTATTACATGATGTCTTGAATTCTTCATCGACAACAATTTTTAAAGCCCTCGAGAATCAGTCGGTTCGGCTTTTGTTGAAGGGTCGAAGCGTCTCGCGGATAAAAGGACTAGGGAAGGGCGTGAGTTAATTCGAACCCTTAGCCTTGAACAAACCGATTCTCAAGCAATTAGTGAAGTTACCCGCGTGAAGTTAACAATCGTGACATGTAAAAATTATCGAATAAAGCCACTTCAAACAGCCGTATTTATTATATTCATATATTTCATTGATTTAAAAGAGAAATTTAAAATTGACAAAATGCCGCCATTCCTTATACATTATTTCCTGTCATATTTTATAATTATTTTATAAATATTTTATCTCGTTTACTCGCGTTCAAGTCTAGATCTAGATCTATATATAAATCTTGCGACTATTAATTATTTACCTCTCAGGTATGTATCTGCGGAAGCTCAAATCTACGTTATTAGCACGAACTGAATTTCAATAAATTATTATCGACTACATAAATACTTAAAAAAATATATAAACGTTAATAGGAAATTATTGAAAGATATAATTGAAATTTTACAATAAGCATTGATAAAACATGCTCATCGTTATAACTTTAATATTAATTGAAGTAATCAATCGATTCATGTTATCTTCACATTGCTCATCCAATTACATATTTAAAAAAAATATTCTTTATCTATTTTACACATGATCGATCAACGCATCCTACTAAAATATTCACACTACCAGTCAATGAATTACGTATCGTCAATAAAAAAATAAAAATAAAAATAAAAAAAAAATTAAAACTGTACATGTATAAACATGCATCACGTACATAAATAGCAAAGAACAGACTAAAATTTTTCTCAAATATAACTTACAATTCATTAATTTAAAAAATTTTGATTAGATTTTTTTATTTTATATAATCATTATAATTGGTAAATTTTCTATTATAAATTATACTCTATAGATTTTTATATTTTCTGCAGAATTATTTAATACATTAAAATACTTAAATTTTTATCGAAGTATTCAATGTAGATGAAATTAAATATTTGGTATGATTTGCTATAATTAATAAAATAAGACAGGATTAAAACTTTTCACATATAAAATCATCATACGCTAATCTGTAAGAATAATATTTTAATATATTTTTGCTTAAAATAATTCTTAATTATATTATTAAAAATAATATTAGAATTTACAATATTTTTTGGAATTATCCATTTCTAAAAATTCGCCAAATCTATTCATGCCATACTTATTCTACACTTTGATTTTAAATATCCACATTATTAAAAATTATGGTACAACTACTTGAAATATTCATTTTAGTTAATACTGTTTAATAAACTATGAAAAATTAGTTTTCACATAATTCTAATTAGAATTAGACCCAACGCTTTTTATTTCGCTTACTCGCTATATGTGCGATAATTTCTTTTCGCAAACTACCCGGCAAAAATAAGAGCGAATGGAAACATAGAAAAAGTAAGTGAAAAGAGAGAAAGAGAGGGGGGGGTGAGAGAGAAAGTTATAGAGAGAAAGAGAGTAAAGTAGAGAAAACGAAATACACTTAATAAAGGTAAAAAGAAATTTAGACGAAATTTCTTTCAATATTTTTTCTTTATTGTGTAGATTTAACTAACTTTATTAAATTATCTTTATACATACTAAATTATAAATAGTACAGGAACTATCAATAAAAAGAATTTTAATCAGACCTATGAACAACAATGAATTTCCCTATCATATTTACGTCTCAATATATTTTTTTATGATTTTTCAATTTACACATATTTCTAAAATAATATAAATGTGAATAATTAATCGCAACAGATACAATTTAATATTCTAAGCCTATATTATATTTATAAATAAATTATTTAATCATAATTCTTTTAAAATATTTAATTATCTGCATCTCTTTTTTTAATGAATATTAAATAGTATTTTAATATTTAAAACAATCGATCTCACTTTTATGTAATTTACGTGTACTCTTTTTATCAAGACTTTGTATTTTTACTTTCTTATGTAATGAATATTATGAAATTTCAAATTAAATCGACTTAAATTTTCGGTTAACCTTACCTATGCTTCTTGTTTAATTATCAAATATTTCTATCTTTTCTCTTTACTCGTATATAAATTTTCATTTCTTTATAAAATTTGTTTATCTTATTTTTCGTACTTTATAATAAGTAGCTGTCATATAGTCAAGAAAATTAATTACCAATTAATAGAAATATAATGTGCTATTGCATTTCTTTCTATTTTTCATTATTATCTTAAATTAAGATATAATGTTCCTGCAAAATGTCTTTCGATTATATTTATTTCGTATATTTTTGTTAGATACATATAAACTGATTTAGTATTGTAAAATTTGTTACGTTGTTTCCTTTTTCTTTATTATGTTTTATTACCTATACAATATCAAGTAATACTATTATTTGTAGATTTTTTAAATTAATCATGTTTAGTATGGAAGTATTTGCTTAATACTTGCTTAATTTCAGTTTAATAAACAATTATTCATAGATAATTTTTATTTATATAATTTATGACTACAGTTAATATTATGTGTTTTTTTTTTTTTTTATTTTTTTATTTTTACATTATTGTACTATTATTGTTCTTTTTAATTTACAATTTTTCTTTCAATACTAATTTTCAGATTATAAATTTCTCACTATTACTAATTTCGATTTATTTCGCTAAGTACATACATATACTTTACATAAAATGAAATAGAGACAAATTAAATACAAATTAAATTAAAGCAAAGATATCGTACTTCAAATGATAGAAGAAAAGTTTAGCTTTCAAGATAGCTTAGAAAATAAAATATTAGTTATTAAATATTTGAACATTTAAATAAGTAAGGGGCTAAATACTATTTTGTTAAGATAATTGAATTTTCTTGCCCGTAAGATAATTTTCTAATGACAATGATAATTTGATAAATCTTTCTTTATTGCTGCCTATTTTTTCAACAGCTTTTTTGTAAAAGTTCTTTTATAAATAATATATTACTTTCATTCTAAAACTGCGAATTATGTAAAATGAAAAAGATAAAGGACTCGTATAATCTATTAATATATGTTTAATAACAATAAGCATAATATTTTTAATCGTTTATTCAAATATGAAAAGCAATAGTAATATATTATGAATTGAAAAAGATATTCGTTTTTATATTACCCAGATATGAGATAATAAATATGATAATAATATTTCCATCGAATATTATCTGTATTTTTTTTAATATATTCGCAGAACCTTTCGAGTAATTTTGTATATAAGTTCTTTTTTTATGTTGATTATTTTGATAGTGTTATGATTTAAATATTGAATAACTAATAATGATTACTTTAAAAAAATGCATTCAATAAGTCAATTCTTAAATATTCAGTTTTTATATTTTAATCTATTAAAATTTAATATATTTGATAATTTGTCTAGCTTTATAATTAATAAAACTGTATTATTCTCAAAAAGAAACAAAAAACATATATCTTAAGGACTTATGATTAAATTACGTTTTATTATTTATTAAAAATTTCAAATTAATTTAAATTAGATTTCATGTATCGAAGAAAATAAATTTTAAGCATCAAAACTAATAATTCTCTTTTGTAAAATAATTCATTGTCATACAAGTTATTATTGTGCACATAAAAGATTCATTGAATATGATAGATTATAGTATGTTATTATCTACCACAATACAAATAATAATTGTATATATTTAACATGACATATTAAACGTTTTGTACATTAGAATTTCTTCACGACAAATAATTAATCTCATGATAATACGATTATTGGAAATAGTAGTTTGGAAAATGAGTAATAAAATAATGAATGTTAATGTAAACAGTTCACGTATTCTTCATTTAGCGTTTCATCTAAAATATCCTAATCTAAACTTAGAAAGTTCTTTTTTTTTTTAAGAGATAGTTGGTTAAATAAAAATTAGCCTAAAAACTGTAAATGAATTGGATCATAAGGGCTTTTCGAATAATATTAAAAGCTAAAGCAAATTGTATAAAAAAAAATGCGTTTCAATTATTTATATTTCAGTATGAAAATTTCTCCTTTACAATTGACTGCAATTTTGTAAATTTATAAGACTATTTTTAGAAACACATATTTGTGAAAGATATAATTTTTAAAAAATGTCTCTTATATAGCATTAAATGCAAAATTAAAATAATGAATTAAAATTTTTGCTATTAGTATAATTTTTTTTTTTCTCATTTATCTTCTGATATATTTGAAATATATTTCAGTGATTGAATATTTTCTCTTAAATATTTATTTATTATAAAATTCAAAAATTGTAAAATTTCATTACTTGAAATAACTTGTAAATAATTATTAAAACATAAATTTACATTCGTGTTTAACCGAATGAATTTGATTAAATAGAAGTGGCATCGTTAAAAATACGTGAAATAATATATCCATAAAAATGGCAAGTAATTATAAAATTACTATTAAGACTTCATTAAGAGAACGTAACGGTATATTAATTTAATGCTAAAATTTAAATAAAATATTTTAGTAAATGTAAAAACAATCTTAAAATAAAAATACAATATTCTCTTGAAAAACACGTTTATGCAGAATTCCATAATCTGCTATACGCAGTTAAACTTTATGATTAGTATCCGTTATAAGTTTTAGCAGACCAGCCATTGAATTATTTATAAAATTTCCAACAATGCGATATAGGATCCCGTATTGTAAGGAGATTGTTATTCGAACATTAACTTTATTAATAAATAAATAAATATATATATATATATAAAGTGGCTATTAAACATGTGCGAGTCGTTTAATTTGCGACATACCTAATCGGTAATTTGTTCTAGTTTTTCTTTCAAATTGTTTCTTCAATTTATTCTAATATTTCATTGTAATTACTAAATATAATAAAACGAACGTATTTTGTTATAAATTTGTTTTTCAATAAATTGATGATTCAATTTAGTATTTATATTGCTTCTTTGACAGTCATAAAAAATGATTTAATATATAAAAAATAAAGATTAATATTCAGCAAACAATTTTCAATTACAATAATATATAAATTTTTGTATAATATGAATTACATACAAATTTAATAGGCCAATTCTCTTGTTAAGGAATTTGTCAATTTAATTGTATGTTTATATACAATTATATATGCGTCATTATTTTTGTCATTGTATTTGTAACTTCAAATATTTAATTATTACATATTTATATTTCATCCTTTATACTTACAGATATTTTGAATTTTGCATTAGTATATAATTTAAAAAATTTTATTTACTACTGATTTTTCTTTTTAAAGGATTATTCGCATAATCAATAAAGAGAAAAGCATAAACACCGAAACAAGTTAAACTATAAAGTTAAAAGTTACTTGTTAAATTATAAATTAATTTTCTATCTTCATACGTGAAATATATAGATAGCGTAACAAAGTTTTTATAAAGTTTGGCACTTGCACTATAAATTTAACATACATATTTTTTAACAGAATATTTACATGTTTTTAATTTAAAGAATTATATGTATTTTATTTTCTAAATTTTAATCTTACAATCCAAGTTCATTGAATTTTTGATAAAGTAATTTTTATTTTTAGACAAATGTATCATTAGAATTTTTAAACAATAATACGATGTTTCTGAAATACTAAAAGTTAAAACTTTATTTATTATTTGGGATAAATGACAGATTTTAATATCAAAATAATTTTCAGGAAATTTAAAACATCGTACGGAATATTTCATGTAAACTCGCAAATGTGGTATAATTGTAGAAATATAATAAATTTGAGGAATTTATTCAATCGTATTTCAAAAGTGAAATATTCATATAATGCTTTTAAATGTAATAGGAAGATCTTTTATGCGAATCTAATTAATTATAACAACGTGAAATCCAAAGATATGTTTATTAATTATATTTGTTAAGTGCTTGGCATTTCGGTAGAGAAAAACATCGATACATTCAGTATAAGCGCAGTTATTGTATTAGAATTTATTATTTTATTAAACTAAACACACCATACAATAAGCAAAAGCATTGCACATAATTAAAGCTACGAGACCTATTAAATTTGAATAAAAAATAGTATAAAGGAGATTTATGCTGCGCGAGTAAAAGAATGAGAGGATAAATCGCGGTTCAATGAAATAATAATCGTGCATCGAACGGTACTCGATTTGATTGAAGTGATTTTGGAATAAATTTTATTTAAATTCTATATTTCCCTATCATTCTCCAAGTCTTGTGACCTACATATCATAGTTCCGTTCCTCCTTCTCTGACGTCGTTAATATTATTTTGACAGCCCTTTCATCTATATTATTCAGTAAAAACATAATGATAAAAGAAATAAGAAATACAAATTTTAAGATATACAAAATGAGTGAAAAGAAATTTGGAAATATAATATTTATCAATAATCAAGGATAAAGAATCTGGAAAATAACAAAGTGGGAGTATAATTTTAATATGACAAAAAAAAAATGAAATATACATTTCTTTCCTTTATTTTAAACTAGTTTATTTTCTGATATACATGATGTATTCCATTCCATCATTCTACTTTTTTTATGACGAATATTCAATGAATGAATGCTTATTTCTATGTCCTTACTTTTGTACTCGTTGTTTTTGTTTTTCTTTCTTTACAAAAGTGTTATATAGTTTTCATGAGTAATTTAACGATTTCGAACGAATAGTACGAAATCTTTTATACTGATAGATTATCACAATTTCTATATTAGTTTGATTCAATGCAAAATATACTATAACTAACTATAACATATTATCACATGTTACAATAAATGTTATTATCAATTTAAGTTGGATTTGTAATTTATCATTTATAATATTCATTCCTCGTATAATGTTCGATATCATTGTTAGGCTTAAAAATAATTGACATACATGTACAATGATGTACAAAAAACATTACTCTAAATCAAAACCTTTCATACTCTGATAATTATAATTACATCATTATCAATATTTTCAATTTAAATGATAACAATACGTTATAATAATTACAAATACTCTGTATAATTAAGGGTATCCATCATTAACGAAAATTATTTCACATTGGAAATTTTATTGATTAAACTAATAAAATTCATTCTAAGACCTATTATAATCACATATATTATATTATATTAAAATTGATGAAAACTTTAATATAAAAATAACGACTAAATATGAAGGATCAAATGTAATAGAATATGGATAAAATTCTTCGTGGAATTTGAGTGAAACGAAACGATATTATTTCATTTAATTATCTTTATCCAAGTTTTATTAATATTATAATAGAATGCAATAAATAATAGTTAAGATATATATATATATATATATATATATATATATATAAATTTCACTAAAAATTCAATTCAGAAGTATAGGAAAAAAGATAAAGTACTACAAAAGATAAATATAAAAAAAATTGCAATTTTAAATAATTGGAAAATATTAATTTATCAAGATATTGCCAAATCTTCCTGGCATTATAAACTACAAAAGCTTATGACTTTAGTATTATTTAAATCACAATTTCCAAATTACTTACATGATTACGGAATTCATGAAAATATATGAGTACAAAATATTTGCCATTTTTATGGATTCAGTTGTTATAATAATAAATATCATTATGATTTATAGTAATAAAATTATATATTTAATCTAGTAATATATATTTATGCATAAAATGCTTAAAACATGAAAGAAAAAACATCTTATGATAATTATATATAAATTTAAATATTGATAAAATTTATATTTATTAAAATATTTATATAATTAACTATATTCTCGGTAGATTTCCAAATATGCTTTAATAATATTACAATAAAATAGTAGATGTATCAAGCTAATGGTAATACTTCAATAATTCATAAATATTCTTGTGATAATTGTAGCAATACTTAATAACTGTAATGTTATCATGAACTTCATTATTTAGAAACACAATGTAAATTTTAAATATAGTTGAAGCATATAAATTTTTAGGCATTCCGATCATGCCTAACGACCTATAATTGGAAACATAACAAATTTCAAATCGCTCCATTATAGAGTCCTAAATAAATCACATTTTTGTGATTTTATGCATAACGCATGAAAAAATATACTCATCAATGATGCACAATTTGTATGTTAACAATCGAGTTATCCGCAGACTTGTATTTATTTATTTATACACATAGAGTTTGCAGAGAGTTTGAAGGTCGAACGAGTGTGCCTCAACAGGATTATTATAAGAATAAGAATATTAATTTTTTAAGGATGTCTTCGTTATCAATGATGTATAATTCTACGAATCAAATAAATCGTTTCATAAGGTTAAAGATGAACTTGATAAAATGTAAATTAAAACTAATTTTAAACGTTAAATGTCTTTTCAATAGTATTTTTTTTTTTTTTTTTTTTTTTACCAATTATATTCAATTAGAGTACTCATTTCTATTAAAAGTTTTGTATGTAGAAATATTGCGTATGCATTATTTAGTGTACGTGATTTCACAAATACAATATTTATGAATAATTTATATTCCATAAGATGATGTATATCGAATTTAAACATTAAGGTTTTTTAAATATTTCATAGTTTTAAAAATAAATCTGGCTTGATCTTATCGAATTATAGCGTATTATAATACATAATAATAAATATTGATTAAATGTAATTTTTTATTTTCCCGTTATATTTAGTTTTATCGTCATTTTACGAGCTCGTTACAGATTAATTTAATTTATTTATATATAATTGATATAAAAACATAAATAGCTTTGATAATTGCAAACATTTTGCTGTGTTTAAATATAATAATAATTACCATACGTATATCATTTAAATAAACTTTAAATTATAAATAAATCAAACTAAAACAGATGTGTTTTTTTTTTTATTAATTTAAATAAATCATTTATTGTATTAATTTAATAACTCCTTGGCTTGTAAAGCCTAACTTTACACCAACAACTTGATATTCTTTAAAACTAAATATCATAACGTTGATTTTCATCTCGAATAAAAAGAAATTGAATTATAGAACACTCCATTGTTTACTATTAAAGAAGAAATACATCGGATTATATTTTCCCAGAGTATTTTTTAACATCCGCGAGAAACAAATAGAATACGTACGGATATATAGAAAACATATGCTGTTAGAGATTTGACGGTACAATCCCAAGTAGATGAGGACAAAACAAAATGCAGCATAAACCAAAACAAAAAACAAAAACAAAAACAAAAACGAAATTGGATAGTCAATAATAGGGACTTTATTTTGTCGTCACAGTGCTATTACAGCGATATGATTAATTTTGTATGCTACGACTGCCCAAAGTTTTGCATTGTCGGTCGTCGTCCTGCCATTTTCGTTCTAGTATTCTTTTATATATCCAATAGTTTTTTCTTCGGATATTTTATTTTGCAAACTCGTACGATCGAGTTCGCGTTCCATGCGCAACAGAGTTTCTATCATATTCGTTATTTTCATCCTCTTTTCTCTTACGAAATGTATAATTAAAGGAGCAATAAGAATCTAATGCTGCAATATAAAATTTCTTACAGATTTGTGGTTACATATTACGTAAAAAAAAAAAGGAATAAGTAAATCTATTAAGATTGTTTGTACAAAAATTCACCAAAAAAAAATTTATCCATATATTATATAAAGCAAATATTGCTTAATTAATTACAAAACCATTTATATAGTTATAACATACGTAAAATAATAAGATTAATGGAATTCGTAGGTTGGATTGTTTGTAGAATTTTTGAGAGATTAAGTTTAATTGAATTACAATTGTTTCGTCGTAGTAATGACATGTTTAAGATTTGACTTAAGCATTGCTAGTTAAATTGAGATCAACTAGAAGTGAAACGATATGAATGAATTAGTTCTTAAATAAAATTTTCCATATAAGTATTAATGTATGATTTGCGATAAAATATGCTAATGATGACTTGTTTTTATTGAATGAAAATTATTCAAATTCAGTAAATTCGATCGATCAAAGCGGTTTTTTTCTTTTATTTTTATTTTAATATCTAAACAAGATTCGCTAGCAGTAAATTTCTTGAAAATAAGTGGAAAATAATTATTAAGTGTTAAATTAAAGTGCTAATAAAAAGTCTAGATAGATTAAGCACACCATTGAAAGGCATTAAACACTTATTTAACTGAAAACGCGTATAAAATTATTGAGAAATTCATATTTTCAATTAAATTAAATTATTGTCGTATTAAATGACGTTGATAATGACATATTTAAATATATCGTTAAATCATTAATTTTCATTTTTCGTTAAAATCTTTCTTTTACGTTCTATTTGCCAATGCACTTATATTACAGAAGATATGACATTTCCAAGTCAAGAATCTTCTCAATCGAGATAGTAAAAACTCTAAATTTATCCTATTTCATATGGTTATGATAATTTTTATGATAATAATTATGCCTAATAATAGTAGTGTGCAAAAACACAAATTTTCCTAATTAAAATTTACATTCTATTTTAGATGAAACAAAAAGACAGGCACATCGTTATATCGCCATGAAATAACAAAGCGAGTCTGTATTATCAGACTACTGCTTACAAAATTGCAATCCAAATGGCTCAATATTACTGCTATTTCAGGTGTTTACCCTTCCAAGAAAAGTGAAAATGTACCGAGAGGTTTTTTACGAGCTCATTTCTCTGTCTGTATAGACGCTCCTCAAGCTCAACAGCTCAACAAGACCTCCTATCTCGCAAATCACACAAGCATGAAATTACAACCGAAGCTGGGCTAACTGTTTCCCAAAAGACCACTAGTACAGTATTAGAATGCATATGTGCTCGTGCAGATTGTACAGAGGCGTACGCCAATGCGAATATACAAAGACTGTCTGATCAGAAGTCAGCGTGTTTCTCTTGTTCCGCTTCCCCGGGTAAATATGAAATTGAATCGTTAATGTCGAATGATAATCATCTGAACGGTCTCGGGCTGTACTGCCCGAGAAGTGTTTAACGTATAATCAAAATTCACACCGACCAATGTATTCTGATAATAGATGCGTCCGATAAAACGATCGGATTTGCAATATACAATTGTTCGAAAACACATCGTTAAAAGGTCTTTATGAGGATTAAGCGAGAAAGAAGATAAGGGCATAATATGTTAGGCTATTCGAAATTTCGTGCATTAATTAATGAACAAAATATATTTGTCCATTGTAAAATAGCCCAAATTTAGTAAAATATTCTTGATAAAATTATGAAAAAGTATTCGTATGAAAAAGAAAGGCCATTTGTCGATTAATGATGAGCATTTATTGTTCATAATTACGTAAGCTTTCTGCTAATTTTTAATATATATAATTATATTAGTCGATCATCGGAGGCGAACCTAAGGTCAGAAGAAACTCTAAGGTTACGATACAATTATTTATGCGACATTCCAACATCTCACTTCACATACATACACGAGTTCCCGATTACTAATAATATATATATATATATATATATGCATAATTTTCCAAATAATAACTTTAAATAATAATTATACCTATATGTTTAGGAATATTTATGTTTCAGTGGAATTCAGTCGAGATATATAATTTCACATACACAATATTGGATGAATGACATTTTATAAATATAATATTAAGTCTTGGCTAATTTCAAAATAAAATAAAGACTAAATATATGTGTTTTATTCTCTATTGTTATATCCTATAATGAACTAACAGACGGAACTCGCGATTCGTGTTAATACAAATGCATTATCACCTTTCAGCAAAAGACAAAAAGATTTTCAACTTACTGCTATTAATAAGAATTGAAATAAGATCTGTGTATATGCGCATGCGCAAGTATAGTGTGCGCGTGTGTGTGTGCGCGTGTGTGTGCGCGTGTGTGTGCATGTGCGTTTGGGAGTATAAAGACAAACTATAATGAATGTATTCGTTAACATTTGTAAAACTTTCCACTCTTTAATCTTAAAAAGTAAATGAATAAAAAGTAATTTCATTTTATAAAATAAAAATTTCAAGGCAATAGCGCACAATTCTATGTGTTTTTGCATAAAAGAAAGGTCCATAATAAAATTGAATTTGTTTATTTTTGAAAAAAAAAAAGAGAAATTTTTTAATAATATACATTGCATAATTCTCATGGCTATCTAAAACAACTCTCGTTACATCAATCCGATATAACTGATGTAAAATTTTAAATTAATATTATTCAATGGATCATTACTTTTCTATAGTTTTTCAAAAAGCTTTTGTTATTAAAAACACGCACACGCGCTCGCGCGCACACACACACACATATATATCTTTCTGTATTACAAATCTGTATAACTACATATTAAGTAACTGTTATGAAATATTTATTGGAAAAAGTAAGCGTTGATGTAAAAAATTTTTATTTTACCATACAATATTAAAATTTTAAATGATAAGTGTGATAACGTTCAAGTAGCTCAAGATTAGTCAATCAAATCTTCATACAATAGAGTTTGTAGTAAAATAGATAAATCATTCTTTTTTATAAGCTCGATTATGAATTTCAAATGAGATTCTCACTGTTGCAAACATAAATATAAAGGGCAAATCTGTAAATTAGCTGTTAAGAATTTATAAATGATAAAAATTTTATTTAAAAGGAAATAGGAATATTGATTTAGCAAATAATACAATAGAAATATAAACTGATATATTACGATAATAATTTTACGTGTTAAAAGTAATATTTCTTACTTTTTCAACTTTCTTTAAAAACTTAGAAAATTTACAGTTTAAAAATATAGAAAAAAAAAGAATAAAAGGATAAAATAGTTTGAGCTTTATATATATATATATATATATATAAGTGAAATAACACTTGTATTTATGTCATCG
Organism: Ceratosolen solmsi marchali; assembly: GCF_000503995.2. NCBI lineage: Eukaryota > Metazoa > Arthropoda > Insecta > Hymenoptera > Agaonidae > Ceratosolen > Ceratosolen solmsi. The sequence continues at coordinate 14,983,440 of NW_011948415.1, forward strand.
ATATAAAATCCAATATCTAATTTTTCTATTATCTTAATATCTTAATCTAATTTTTATTATTATTGACATACTGTTTTTCCGACGAAAAGACTAATTTTATTCATAAATTCGATAACTTTACATAAATATTTTTTTGTCGTTTCAATAATAAATTATGCTAAAACTCTTATAAGTTAACTACGACAATTGTCTTTCCAATTAACCTATGATTGTACTTTTAATGATCAAGAATATGAAACGGAAAGTCATAAAAATACATACAAATTTCACATACATCAAGATATTCCAATTAAAGCCTATTTTGAATGCTCGATTCTCTCTTCTCTCAGTTCCTATTAATAGAATACAAAACTAAATAAATATCAAGGAGAGTTGATACTTTTTTACCTGCAAAAATATAATGAAATTGAGTCAACGTATCTGTTATGATGACTTTAGAATGCTTCTGATAAATCTACTATATATACGTACATTATACAAAATAATATATTTGCATGTACATTAGAATAATAATGTTATATCATTATATCGTTAGATAAATTTGACATTGAACAAATATTCTGCTTTATTTTCATTTGTAATCTGGGCAACGACTTTTCTATTTCTAATAAATTATTAATTAGTTAAATTTGTGTTGTATAAATATAAAATAAACACAAAATTTCTTATAAACGAATATTTGTGTCGTTATTCTTATCAATGTTAAGGCATATTCCAATCGATTCTTTTAAAAACATCACAAATATTAATAATACTTTCTATTCTTAATGAATTACTACATGATATTCGAAAATATCTCAAATGATGCTTTCAGAAAATATTTCATTTTCAATAAATTACGTTTCCTACACTTAATTCTTTAATTATTATACTTGACAAATTATTTATACGTATCATTTACACATATGCTAATGCTTTAGATATAAATTGTTTTTTAATGATATCGAGTAATATTAAAATTATCATGGTCTCTTAGAATATAAAAAATCTTTTACAATTTTTCACAACTACCTTTCTGATGTTTCAGCTTTAGTTTGTCCTAATATAAAACATTTTATATTAAATATATTAACTATATATTAAGATTACGTACATATTAAATTATGTAGGTAAAATGAATATAAGAAACTACACTTTCAAACATCATGTGTACTTTCACAATTTTTCAAATAAGCAAAGTCAGTGTGTATATATATATATATATATATATATATATATATATATTAGAAAAAGATGGGTTTGAGCGATCTTCAACTTATTATGGGTTACGTGCAAAGCTTATCTCATAGACAGTGACGACCACAAGAAGATTTGCCTGATGACATATAATTGTGAACAATTAGCATAATAGTTGATTCGTAGTTGGGAGTAATTAATGTCGCGACCTCATCAACAAGCGTTTGCCTGAGTTAGATACGAGAAGATGCAATTATAAAAGTTGATTCGGGAAAAAAAAATAGACAACGGAAGCTAAGTATGGTTACGAAATTAAAAAGATAAATATTTTAATTGTTATGTACAAATAATTATTTTATGGATACTTAGTGTGAATAACGATAGTCTTAGTTTTTATAAATAAACAAGTTTTTCGGCTTCCAAAGATTATAAGGTCAATTCTAATATTAACGGACAAACTTATTTTAAGCGCGCAATCCATGGAAAATTTTAACCAAGAAAATTAACGGAGAATAATCTAATTAATGTTCACCAACAGATATAAAAAGTTTAGTATATCGAATAACTGGTAACTTCTAACTGTTATAAACAAATTATTTACTAGAGGATAAGATGCTCCTTTAACTATGCAGTGAAACTTATAGACTTCAATTAATTGTAAAATTAATATACGCAATGAATAACCATTTATAGTTTTCTTTTTTTCTCTCTCTTTTTTTTTTTTTAATTTAGAATCAATACAACAGCAAATAAAATATGTGTCAAATTGAAAATGGAAATTTTGCTATTTATAAGGTAATGAATATATATTTTTTTTTTTCTTCAATTTTGAAATAAAATCGAGAATTGTGTAATATTCGATATTATATTATTGCATAGTATTGCAAATATTTAATAAAATAATTTCATGTACTTTTAATTGGGAGATAAAAATATGAAATGAAATCAAATTGAATATATGAATTATTAGTAGCTATGTGTTCATCAGAGTTTCCTCCTTTAATATTGATAATATATTATAAATATTTTGAAAACGTATTTGCCTATTTCATTAAAGCATAATTTTTCTAATTATTATTATAGTTAAATGTTTATAAAAAAAGGCAAAAGCAAATAATAACGAGCAAGTAAGAAAGGTTATTGTTTTTATTCAAGTTTGAAATGTATTTATAGTTTTAAATGTAAGATCTTTTGTAAATTTCTTTATGACATAAATTTCTTTAAATCATCTTATCTTAAAATATCTTCAAATGATATATGTATTTAATATAATGAAGAAAAAAAAAAGTATATATATATATATATAATGAAACTTACATGACATTGAATGTACAGTGCACTGATAATTAACGTTGTTCATCTGTAATAATAAAAGCAATTTAAGTTAGACTTAAAACAGAAAAGTATTCATAGTTTTAGTATATTTCTATGATTTATTAACTTAACTGTAATAGTTGAGCACTTAAAAATAAAATATAATAACATATTTTTCAACATCTAAGCGTCTAAATAATAAGCGAACAATATTGAAAAAATCAAAACTAAAAAGAGTTTTCGACAAATGATAAAATATTCATTTTTGTTTACATTGTTTAAAATGAGCGATATAAAAGTTCTTTCATTAAAAAAAAAAAAAAAAAAAAAAAAAACCCCCGAAAAAAAAAAATAAAATATAAGTTAATTATAAATATATATACATTTTACCGGACGCTAGAGTGAACTTCTTCTTTAGATAGATAAATGTTCGAGTTCCGCAAACGTATAAATAAATAAAAATATGATTTATTTTTTGTACGTGTAAGTTAAATATATTATTAATTTCACATAAATTCTCTGTCTCTCTCTCTCTCTCTCTCTCTCTCTCTCTCTCCCTGTGTTTCAATCAAACAATCATATTGTTTGAGCTGCTAAATGTTAAATACAGAGACATTATGATAAATATTTCTTCAAATAAAAAACGTTTTTCCTTTCATTTCATATAAATAAACATAATAAAGAAATCGGTAAAGAAATTATTCGCGTGCATAAACAAAAAATGGCGTTCAAAATTATATAACCATTCAGCGTGCTTAAGAGAATGTAGATTTAAAATAAAAGTGCTAAGCTCCTCTAAAAAAAAAATGCTCAAAGCTTAATTTTTGTTTTTTTTTCTCGCTAATTCCTAGCAAATGAATCTTGTTGGAGGGGGAACAAAAATTTTCGCTCGCAATGGTCGAAGTGGTCCGTTCGTCTCTCAAATTATACGAGTGCGCGTACCGGATAGTCGGGAGTCACTGCTCCTGCATCCAATAGAAACAAATTGGCCATTGGCCAAAACAATTGCCGTCCCGAGGCTCCCGACAACTAGTATTTTCAATGGGATGCCCTCTTCTCTCCTGGTTGACCCTTCGAATATAATGAACTCGCTCGTGCAGGACATCAGCCGTTGTCCTGCGACCAGTACTGCCAGCAGGATATCGTCATCGAATCTCATCCTGAATATTATGTCATACGAAGGGTAATGATAAAACCGAGAGATTGTCATTATGCAAATTATCCTTCTGACTGGGATTTGTACTGTCCAGGTATCAAATGCTTCTCATTTGCGTTGTTATTTGTTTGTAAGGCGTACATTTTGGTAGCGAGAAATTAAAATATGTTTTTTTTGGAACTACAGATCTATAGTTTTGTATCTTCAACGAACGAAATAGTCGATTATAAAAATTCGTTGATGTGTGCGAGCAGTTTTCGAGAAATTCAAAATTTTATGCCACTATGAAAGATGCATAAATTCTCTCCGCTGTACAATAAAAAATATTCTGTTTATTGAAAAATTAAATTTCAGAGGACAATTTCGGTTTTACAACTTTCTATTGTCTCGGCAATTATGCATACTATGAAAGTATGGCCGTTAATGTTCTAGAGTGCTTTTGTGTAAAAATTTTCAATAATATACTACATTTAATGAATATCAAAATTATGTATAAACTATGAGGATTCGACTTGCTTGATCGTTTCATTAAAATCATATAATACCCGAGCTCAACGATACAAGCGTTTTGTAAACTAATTTGGAAAGTAAGGACTATTGTATAAAATACCGTTAGAGGCCCAAAGCTCAAGCAATTTTGGTGGAGATCTTTAATTCTAAATTTAAATAGATGGATCATTTTGGCGAAGTTAAGGCTTAATATCACATTTATGTGCTCTTACAATTCTAAAGATGACTTGAGCAATAAAAGCAAGAAGATCGTAAAAGACATACTACTAGGCGTTATTCTTAGAAATGGGAGCGAACTAAATAGTGTAAGAGGCCTTTTGAAAATTAAATTGATTATAAGCCACATTATTGTTTAAACATAAATTTAAATGAATTTTCCAGCACTTCTCACCAAATTAATAAAACGAACAAGTTATATCTATAAATTAAAAATTTTATTAGTATTAAAATGTCTTCATAAAATATTTTTTAAACCATAGCCAATTAATCATAAAATATTAATGGATTGAATAATATATGAGGGAATTGGAAAATTAATCTGATTGAAATATAATGGTTTCATTGAACCAAATTTTATGATTTTAAAATATTTTGGGTGTAGAGAGTAAGAGATTAAGTTCTTTAATTTTGTAAGGAAAGCTAACCTTTTTCGACAAATAACGTTAAGTTATAATGTTAAGCATTTATTTATTCAGATTTAAGAAAGAACTTTATTAATTTTGTTTTTAATTATTATTTTCTGTTTGATTAAACGAAAAAATTCACTCTGCAAATCATGAATTTATTGTTTGGAAAATATTAATTACATTGTATCTGTTTCCATTTTTCATTTCTTTCATTATTTTTTGTAAATTCTAAGCTTTTTTATTTAATTTTTAATTTTTAATTTTTAACGTACAACAACTATGACTAAGCAGTAGATTTACAAAAGCATGGTAATTATAATTGAAATAAGATCATGATCGGCCCTAAAATAGTATGTATCGATGAAGAAAAATTTGTTTTCTCGCTCCACTGAAAATCACGCGTAAATTAATTTACGCGTTGAAACATACAGTTTACGCCGATTTGAAATATCACAAATATACAAATATAAAAATTAATTAATTACATAAATTAAATAATATGCTTATTTGTATTGCACCACTTTAAATCTACTTCATAGTTTTATTAACTTAGACAACAGATGATTTATTATCATTTCTATTTACTAAAAAAATATTAAAAAATATTTGCCTAACCTACTTTCAAACTACTTGATTATTTACACTAGAGTAGTTCATTACAGTTTATTAAATTAAAGAATTTTAAATAATTCGTCTATTAATTTTCGGTTAGCTGGCAATTTATCGATAAATTGTTAAAATTTCAATCTATCAGATATAAAAAGTCAATTGGAAATTGTGCTTTTCCGTTCGATGATTAAAATTAATAGATAATAAACTCTACTTAATAATTGCGCGTCTATACAGGAATACAAAATACAAAAATATGCGGCGCCTATAATATCTCGCTTCACTAAAGTAAAATCAACACACTCAAAGTGTCATGTGCTTGTAATATTGTGTATTGCCATTGAAATTTTTTTTTTCGCTAAAAAAACCATTGCATTATGAAATTATAATTTATCTCCATGTTTGTTCACGTATCCCCGAGGAGCAATATTTTTACATTAAAATTTAACTGTTTAAAAATGTAAGACTTCTTACTTTCGCTTTATTCATTAACTTTGTATCGTCTTACCAGTTAATTAAATATTACGAATACGTTACAACAATGTTTTACTACAAATGCTCGCTACTTTTTCCCTTGCATTAGGGTTCGAAAACGTTGTCAAGCTTCCTATCCCTCACGAAAGAAACACAAAAGCACAATCCTGCCAACATATAATCAAACCTCGATCCGATAAAGCCCGAAGGCGCACGACCGACGGGGTTTTCTCATCGCACCACACGATAATCGCGCACACTGCTATAACGGACACAATCTTTAATTCCGAAAGGCCACGTGAAAAGCGAGCGCCGCACCAAAAGTCATCCATCTATTCATCTATCAGGCGCAACGCGACCACGCGACATCCATAAAATCCCAGGTCAGATCAGTGCCAGCCGCATGATGGAGGACCTTCCCATAGAGCCGAGCATTCAAGAGGAAGTCGTCTCGCTTCGATCGACCAGCTTCCTCGATTCCGGTGCTTCCCGCTAATTAAACAGCCCTTCTCAAGTGCATCCGATCTAGTTATCATCGACCCCCCACGTAATCGCGAGCGCGCCAAGCCGAACGTGAAATTAGAAACTTCTTGAGAGGATGCCCCACGGAAAGTAAAAGAGGCAGTCGCTCTTTAATCCCAGCCATAATTCACGTAGATTTCAGCGAGCGAGGAGGTGCCGGCCTCGTGTCTACCGCGACCGTAAATTAAACTCGGCGGTTCCATCGGCGTCGATGGGAAGCGCGAGCGCGAAACACGTACGGGTAACGCTAAGATGCCCTTCGAGCGATAAGGCTGCTTCTTCTGCCGTGGTGGGCCCATCGTACTCCCCGACTATAAACACGCCTGATTTACTTTCAGCCGCGTTGCGCGCACCACGATATCGCCCTCTACGTGCCTTCCCTTCTCGAGTCCGCGCTTTAACGGCAGCGACCGAGTCGTTACTCCCCGGCAGAAGTAGTCTTCTGGGTGCGCGCGGAAGTGCTCCGGCGATTAAATTCCCGTGCTTAGAATTACGCGGTCGTTAGTTGAAATCGATTTCGATGTAACTATCTACGAGCCTAGTTTAATAAGTGTCACTCCCGGCCCAACCTCACCCCACCCACAAGCCGCCGACTCGTGCATCGTATCTCTTATGTTTACCGCTTACCACAACTTGGCCACTTACCAACGCCTTTAACAAAAGGCGCTTTTCCCCATCAATACTTTTCCTGTTACTAAACTTGTATTAAGAGTAAGCTCTCTCTCTCTCTCTCTCTCTCTCTCTCTCTCTCTCTCTCTCTCTCTCTCTCTCTCTCTCTCTCTCTCTCTCTCTCTCTCTCTCTCTCTCTCTCTCTCTCTCTCTCTCTCTCTCTCTCTCTCTCTCTCTCTCTCTCTCTCTCTCTCTCTCTCTCTCTCTCTCTCTCTCTCTCTCTCTCTCTCTCTCTCTCTCTCTCTCTCTCTCTCTATATATATATATATGTGTGTGTGTGTGTTTGTGTGTGTGTGCGCGCGCGCGCGTCTGTGTAATTATACAACCGATCGGATTCTGCGCCTCTTACGAGAACCGATAGAACTCCGAGTGGGCGCGTAGCCGTGCAACACGAAAATTGGAGGTACACGTCGCAATCGCCAGATGGCGAGTCCCAATGGTGCATGAAATATGCCAGTTTGGCACCGGAGATCGATCTTGAGCATTTAAACTATATCTAGACGGAACACCTGGAAGACATTCGAGCGGGTCTATAGGGTTCCGTTCTTTGGAGTTTATTACAAACACAAACAAACAAACACACACGCACACAAAAGTATTCGTCATATGGTATAAAAGGTTAACACACTTTCTGTTTCAAGAAGATGATTTCAGTCTCAATCCGTCAATTTTCTTTTAGGATCACGAGATTTACCGTTTTAACGAGTTTACATTTTCGTACTACATAAAGACCGTTTCTCTATAAATGACAATTTCTCTTGTCTTTTTTAGGTAATTTTTCAAATATTAAATTACGAGATACGTTATATAATGTATATTAACGTAGTAATGTAGATTTAGACTTACAGAATAAAAATTTATTTTCGTTAGATAATTTTTCATTTATGGTTCATTGTATTACCTCTCATATAATTATAAAAGAGCTCAATACACACAAAAATCCAATATAAATCGTTTCTTGCTATTTAATGTAAAAATTCCTATACATTTAACGTTATAATGTTACATTTAAAAAAAAAAAAAAAAAAAAAAAAATTACGACAAATCACAGGGCTCAAAACAAATTTCTACCAAGTAAATATCTATGTATTTTTAACATTTGCACAATTTGCACTTTCACATAAAATGCACAACTATAATTCTTAATAAGTATAAAATAAATTATCATTTTCGTTCGCAAACTGAGTTTTCAAAATTATTTGTAAATTATACTGTAACTTAATTATTTACGAAACTTTTGCCTTCGTTAAATTTAGTACGTTATTTAATTTATTCTCCACAACCACCAGAAATAATCATTATAATAATTATAATATAGAATGCTTTTAAGCTTATAAAGCTTAAAAGTTGCTGTTTCGCGAACAGTGATAACATTGTAAAATACATTGTTCTGATTGTACTTTTATTGGTAGTTTTAGCGAGCTCTTTTTCTATTTTAACATGAAATTATGCTTGACAGGAATCTCTTAATATTCGGCAGTAATTACTAAATTAAATTAACGACACTGAGAGAATAGCTTCCAATAGTAATTCTAAGCAGTAAAAGCCAACAATCCATTGAGTGCTCGAGTCCATTTATGAAATTGTTTCCTACGAAATACACAACATTCACAATTCTTTAATATTATTCTTGCATGTTGAATAGAATGTTATTGAAAAATGTTTTAATGTACGTTAAATCACGAAGAATTATGCGATGCCTGAAGCAAATTACATATTTTCGGAGTGATGCTGCTCTGGATCACGAATCCGTGATGTTACCATCAACTGCTTACACAGACAGTTGCAAGATATCGGCTGACTTGCTTATACGGCATACTATCTTCATTCCGCGGACGATGATAAATGATTCGCTACAACGGATCCAATTCAATTACATCTCTATGGTAAAATTTAATAGACTGTGTTAATAAACATATGCCAAAATTCTCTAAAATATATATGACGGCCAACTCTATATAAATAACTAATGTAATTGTACTATTAAATTCGTGTTTATCTAAAAATCTATCGTTAAAATAAGTAAGACAATAAATAATTAATGTATATGGAATAAATTGTATTGAATTTACGACTGGTTTTATATAATATGGATATGTTATATGTTTTCTGTAACGTGTAATTAATTCAATGATTTGTTTTTGTTTGAAATAAGATTAAGATTATTCTATTTGTCACCAAATTAAATGTGAAGTAATGAAAATACGTATATAAAGAAATGAGTCGAGTTTCAGGTAAAAGTTCAGAAAATTTTTGTGACAGTGATTATATTAAGATTTGAAAAGGGACAAAAAATATTACCATTATTCATTTATTACATATATAATTCTCAAGAGTTTATCAAAATTTCCATACATATATTATTATATATTTTGACTTTTATTTTTCATCATAAAATTCTTTATCCTTTCTCTGTATCTATGTATGTATATATATATGCTGGATAAACATCGATCATGAAATCGGAAAATTGCAACGTGTACTTGTAATCCACCAGTAGAATCAGGCAACGCGTAACGAAATATTTCTCTAACTTTTTACGTTTTTACTACACATTAATACACATATTAATTAAAAATATAGTATAACAAATATTTGTTAAATCATAAAAATAGAATTACTACAATTTTAAATTTTAAATGCGAATTATTCATAGTAATTTAACCACAATGTTTTATGTCAAATGATTACACTATTATTATTATTCACGATTAATACTCAGTTGTATTAAAAGTATTAAATTACTATTATAATTATTATTATAAATTGAGATATATAGTATTTTCAAGCATTTTTACTCATTTGAGTTCTACAATTCACAGAATTTAAAACAATCGTGGTAACCGAACTTATATAAAATTATAATACATTTTAACAATCGAAATTTTTCCCACAAATCTGTTAAAAATAAACTTTTCCACAAGCAAAAAATTATGCATAATTCGAATACATTATGAAAATATAGTGTAAAATATAAATAAAAAATTGCTTTCGAAAAACTTTTGATTTTGAATTATATTTAAATTTTGAAACTTTCAAGACAAATATTTTGTTTTCGTGATGATGAAACATTTTTAAATTTTCAACAATTTGAATATATAAATCATTCAAAGCTCAGATTTTTAATTAAAATTTTTAAAAGTAACATTCAATTTTAATGCATAACACAAAACTTTTTTAAAAAAATATATCATACGTTGGAAAAATATTTCATATATGTTAAGTACGTTCGGTTTAAAATCGATTAAAAATTTGAGACGAAAAGTCTTATGAAATATATACATACAATATATATATACAATATATATACATTATATAAATACTAAATATATAAATGTATAAATAGTATATATATATATATATATATACAATACTTTTTTTTCTTTAATAAATTTTTATAACAGTAATTTTTCTTTTAATACATATCTTTTAATAAATTAAAATAATTAAACTAATTTCTGATGTTTATATATGTATATAATTCCATGTGAGGTAAGTATAGTAGTGAAATTCATAATCTATGCTTTTATTATATTTTGGTAAATTTTAACAATATAAAATCTTTTATTCATAGACGGATCAATATACATAAATTAATTATCTATTATTGTAAATTTTATTTCTTTCCATATGAAATTTGAACATTTATGCGTTACGTTCAATTCAAGTATTGAAAATAATTTCCTTATGATTAAATAAAATAACAAAGCAGACAAAATCGTGATGCATTTTTCATTTAAACTCGTAAACATTAATCGTATTGTTCAACTTCCTGATAAAAGTAAAAAGAATTTTATTATTTCAACTATACGTTATACGGCATAAGTCTTTTCCCTTTTTATATTCAATTATTTTCATAAAAATTAAATGTTATTCTTTCGTACAAAACCGTGACGATTATAAATTATTTCTCTACTTCAATCTTATCCAATCTTATTCAATCACAGTGATTTAAAATATCTCAATTATCGATTAAAAATATCTCTTATATTTTTTACTTGAATAAACTTTTGAAAGAGTGAAACAAGTGAAATAATGGCCAAATAACCAGTCGTGTGCTACTTTAACAAGAACTTCTCTGAGAAAACATAAATAGAAGAAAAGGTGAACCTAGCACGCATTTGCGAATAAACTCTTTTCTTTTCTGTCTTTCGAATTTTAAAATAAACCAACAACGCGCAGTTATATCCCCGAATCTCTTTTTCTCGATCTCGCTTCACTCCTGTTACGAAAGAAGAAATAAAATATTACTCCGGTAAGCAATAAATTGGATAGTATTGCTTCCATAGGCAGAACCGTTTACGTCCCTTCGGCAAGATCGTCTGATTAACCCCCTACCCCCGAATAAAAACCATTCCTTCTAGTTTCTTCATTCCTTAATTCCTTTTCTTGTATATTTATAAGATTTTTATGAAACGGACGCGTAAATGGTATCCGGAAAATTTTTAAAGCGCTCTACACTTTTGGAAAATCCATTGCCTGAGGGCCCAAATACGATACTTTAACGCTACGTCTGCTAGAAATATTTAATATACGTCTGCAAAATTTCGGTCCAGTTCTGGAAAATGGAAGTAGCGTTAGTGTGAGTGGAAGAAAGACGCTAGAACGCTGCCTTCGAGTAAATCACGAGATATTTCCGAGAGGTGGGCGGCAACGGCTTATACGTATCTTAACGGCATACAAGAGAAATCCAGAATGAGAGGTTGAGAGTGAGAGAGATAAAGAGCGGAAGATACGTAGATATGTGGATAGATAGATAAATAGAAAGCGAATGAGAAGAAAATTTGAAGAGTAAAATGAAAAGCATGCAAGGATAAAAAATTATTACGATGCAATTTCAAAAATGGAAGGGGAGCGAGGGGATGGCTTTGGTCCCCTTTCATTTGGTTCACCGATTTTCGTCAGACGATACGTTACGCAAATGCTTGATTAAACCTCAGACGAGTCTTCTCGTCTTTATATTATATAGAATTTATTTTTCCACGCTCCCCACGCGCAACTGGAAAATACTATAATTTTTTTTTTATAAATATTTTTCCTATTTAATCAATTTTAATTCCTATTTAATTAAATAATGCCAATTATCAGAATCTATCCAACATGTAAACAATTCAATTAATCCAATTATTAATATTATATAATATATTTCTTAGTATGAGAACTCAATGTATTGTTATTGTGAGCCTATGGATGTGCACAATTTTATAGTTCAATTTCGTTATATGACAAGAAAACTTATAATATTCATATATAATGGTAATACAATATCACTATTATTAATTAATATTCATAAAAAAGATGAAAAAAAATATTTTAATTAGGTTTACATTGGTAAAGTCAAAAGTAAAAATAAACAAAAAATAGTATAGATATATATATTTTTTAAATTAAGTGGTTAAAATAATATCAATTATTCATGAGATTTTATTATTTTACGTTTATTTCCATAAACTACAAAGGGAAACGTTTTGGCCACGTTTCTATTATTTAAAACAATTATTATTTTTTGTTTTATTCCTTTACAACTTAATTATTGATCATCGGTTATTGATAAAGATATATTATTTATTTTATTCTACTCACAATAATAGATAACAAATAATTGTATATTGGCGTTTAATGACGTATTAATAAAAAAATATATGAAAATTTTATGATAAAAATGTTTAGAGAAGTTCTAACAATTACTCCACTATTTCTATTATTTTCTTGTACCAAATTGCAATTTTTAAGTAGAATTTCAAACATATTTCAGTTATGTAGTATATTCATTTAAATTCAAATATTTTCACAGAAATAGATGGACAATATTTTTTATTTAGATATAAATAATTGAATGGATTTTTTAAATATAATATATATATATATATATATATATATATATATAAAGTACGTATAATAATGAGGTAATTCCTAAAGAATAGATTGTATGGAACATTTTACAAAATATAAGATATTTCTAGGTAGTTACAACAATTTTTGAAAATCATTGATATTTCAATTGTATGTGCAATTTTATAATATTGTATGACTAATATTTTATCAAATATTTCAATTACGGACACAGCACATAGAATAATACGAATATCAACATTTATAGTTATTAGCACTAATATGCACTAATATGAGAAAATATATGACCGACATGTAAGTGAATTTGAAACGTAAAGCTTTTAAATTTAACGTACACTCGACGAAAAATTAATCGAATAATGAGAATATTCAGCTTAATTAATCTTTTAATTTTACTAATATTCAATTTTATACTTCCACATATATCTTATATTCGTGTTATAGATCAAACATATTGCAACATCATACAATATAACAAAAAGTTTCAAAATATAAAATAGATACGAAATGCCTTATATCAATACTTACGAAATAAACGCTTCAGTTAATTAATTAATGCCCTTAATAATTTTCCTACTTTACAATAAATATTATAAAACATATTTTACTCAAACTAGTAAAAATAAATTTTATATAAGAAAATCTCTATAATAAGTTTAATGAAAGCAATATTCTCACCACTGAACGATAATAGAAATACGACGCTGCATGAATAATTGCTGAAAATCTTTTTACCGTGTGCACTTTGAGCCACATTATTGGTGAATTCATCGTTTCGCTTCACATCGTATGACCATTAATTTGTGAACACAGCCTTGTCTCATTTGTGAAAAGCGAAAGATCTCTTGAGTAATGTAACTGAGATGCTTAAGCATTGACTCTACCGCATTGCTCTTGATCGCTCATGAACAGCTTTTCAGCTCGATGAAAATGATCTGTGATATTTTGAAAAAAGAAAAAAAAAGAAAAAAAACTCTTGCTTTTCTAAATTGAGCTTAAACATCGAATGATATAGTTTTAAAACTCTTATAAAAATTATTCGTTTAAAAAGTTTTCTAACTCAATTTATGCGTATCAACACTGTAATGTGAACAAGTGAAATTTTTAATTATTTTCTCGCCGAATGAAGTTGATAAATAATAAAATTTAAGTTACACGAGTACAAATGAAACAATAAATTTCCAATTTTCCTTTGAAACTAACATTTCTACGGGGTTATAAACTTTTTTTTACAATTGTTGTGAAAAATAAAGTATAAAATGAATGATAAGTAAGAAAGGGAAGCAGCAGAGGTACTGGATAAGCCGTTCCACATTCTCTCGAAGATTTAATAGTAAGTGGTATAAAATATATTATAGTCGTCATCATTGTCGCCATCATCATCATTATTATTATGAAGCAACAGCATTTAACGATTTGTTTTTCTTTTTTTTTTTTTTTGGGGCTTAGCGCCCAAGTACATTGAGAGACGCATTTGGCGTCTGAAAACAATATCACTCGCGATATCATTCCTACCGATGCTTTTTAATCCAACACAGTATTTTTATAAATAAGTGGATATCATTTATTACCGTTAAAATAAACTCAAATAGGTACTCAAGAATTTATAAGGAAGATTAAAATCACGCCAGTCGGTTGAAAATAAAAAATATTATCCATTTACAAGCGCAGCTGTTTTCAAAAGGAATACTTAGTAATATGCAATAGAATATGAAATTAAAATTAATTAAAATAGTAACTTGAAATTCCAAGTTTTTCATAAAAGAAACATTATCTAATTAATAAGTCTTCATAAAATTTCTCATTGTAAAATCTTTTGAATTCGTGTAATGATTTCAAGAAAAAGAAAGCATCAACTTAATTACAGATAAATAGTATATAAACATCTCTTGACATTAACAAGCTTCTCGTCATAAATATTAATAGACATAATCTTAATTATAGAATAAAACAACATTATAGAATAATATTTGTTGGCATAAATTAACAAAAACTGTAGTGAGATGGTTTATTAAATATTTGACTTAATTAAATAAATATTACGTATTATAAGTTAAAGATTATGTTTTTATGAAAATAATAATAATTAAAAGGAAAATTAATCAGGCATTCCTAATATTATTGTTATACGTGAATAAATATTAGAATAATAGATAAAAGACAAAACAACTTCATATAACATTCAATACAAGATAAATCGCTTCCATTATTATATTATAAATTGTCTCTAATAATATTATACATTTTGATATGGAAAATAAAATACGTCATACGTATCTGAATAAATATAGTGGATATGTTGTTATGTGTAAGAAAAGTCTTACTTTTTTTTTTTTTTTTTTTTGGTAAAGCAAACGATCGATTATTTATCATTCAATATACATAAGAAAAATCTAGATAACTTGGTGTATAAACATTACTCATCAAAAGGAAACAATAAAAGTAACAAAAGAAAAACAAGAAAATATTCTGACGGCTTAAAACATATTAGTTTTAAACATATTACAACTACTGTATTGTTAATAGACGTTGAAGTGCGCATTTTAGTTTATATTTGCGGTACATTATTGTTTGAATTTATGGTAAATATCTCATTGTATATCCCATGAGTTCACTTGCTTACTCAAAGGAAAATTAGAGTCTGCAACCTTATACCCTCTATATTTTATTACAAAAGTCTGCGTAGAAACTTAGCAGATGAAGGAATATCGATATGAATAAACAGTTTGAGGTAGATTGACGAGGATAACGAACATAAACGCACTCACCTATCTTTATATTATCCGGCAATATTATATTTATAAATTAAATATAGTATAATGTATTTTTATTTATAAATTACAATAAATTATAGAAGAAGAAAGTATCGATTATTTTGATAAGCTTACATTTATATTCATTTTAAGTATTTACTAAATCATTAAATTCTATCATTTAAACATAAACGATCCATTATTTTTAAATCTAGGAAGAAAAATACAAGAAATTTTAATCAGTTCGCCATTTCTTACCTCATTTAAAACAACTAAATATCAATGTATAGTTATTGCAAAAAATTATACTGTATTTTGCCTAATGCGTAAAAAATATTTGTAAAAAATATTGCATCAGAAGCTACCGAGCTCATTAGTTAGTTAGAAATAAGCAAAAGAGGGTACACATTATTATCACTATATATCTCGGATTGAGGTCACCTAAGTAGTATCTAATAGTAGCTAATCCATTTGGGTACCCCAACGACCACAATCTACTTGTTTACCCAAAATCTTAACCACGAAAGAGGATTTCTGTAGCGTTTTTGGCTTTGACTAATTCTTCATACATGAATTTCCTTACACTCCAAAGCCTATTTATATTGAATTATAATATTGGATAGAAAATCTTCTTTGTGAAAGTTATCTTTTGACATTTTATCTGAAATTTACAAAAGATAATGATAATAATGATAAGTATTATCGAATCACTAAACCACTTTAAATAGTAAAAGATTTTTTTTTTTTTTTTATCATAATTTTATTCATAAAAATGTATACATTCGTACATTGCATTATGAATTATTATATTACAGTATACTCGCAAACACTTACGTACGATCTTATCAGAAAAATAATCATATAAATTTCTTTAAAAAGAAAAATCATATGAAATTACGTGTGTTTTAAAGAAATTTTCTACCCACTGTTTATGAATTTAATAAACTGTATTCTAGTAATTATAGTTAATTTTAATGAACAAAACGTCGTGCATGTAGATATTTCAATACAAGCTAACTTTGTATATTACAATAATATGGCTTCGGTAATAATACAGCGTTAACTCAAGTTTCCTAGAGGAATAACTTCTGGATAGAGAGCCACTGGCTTGAAATAGCTGCAGCGAAGATTGAAAAGATGTTCTTAAAGAAGAGACACACTAGCAACTCGAGACCTAAGAAACTAGGAGGCATAACGAGTTTGATAAAAGCAATCGCTAACTGACTAAAGACGATATTCGACAACAAGCTTATCGTCGACAAACGCGTGAGGAAAGAAGCAAATAGGACATGGCGGCTGACTTTAGCACTAATTCAAAATTTGACTAATACCGATGGTGTTCGACGCTCGTCATACTGTGCCAATATTAATAGATTTGCTCATTAAGGAACGACTAAGGGAGCTGATACTGCCAGTGATGGTCATCAGGTCTGACACCATAACTGCTTGGTAGTATCTTTAGAGTGTAAAGACGGAAGATTGGAGGGCAGCCAGATTAATAAGTCGGATTAATCTTGGCTTAACCAGAATGGCGCTCGAGAATAGTATAACCGTCTCATCTATTTCACACTACTTTCATATAATAGAAAACGCGGTAACGTATTTTCATGTACTTATTACGACAATCACTTCAATCATCAACAACACTTTGTATCCATTCTCTCAATATAAAATATAAGAAAACTTGAAGAAAAGGTATTGACCAAACAGAGGAAGAGAGAGAGAGAGAGAGAGAGAGAGAGAGAGAAAAGCAACATTGTAGAGAACTTTCAAAAAGTTTAATATTGGGGAAAAATTGCAATGATCCGTGGTAGCAAGGATCCTTAATCTAAAGTAACAGAATATGGATATCAGATTTGTGGCTGTGCATAGGGTCAACTAGTAAGAATAGAAATTAAATTTGCGAAACTACTACGGGTGAAACGCACTGGGACTATCGCAAACTAAAGTCTCGACGTGACGGAAATCCGAGATGAATAATTCCATATGTGAACGTGGATGATAAGATGATAGTTTTTAATACGTGAATTTTTCTCAACGCCAAAAAAAAAAATAATAATAAACGGTTTGCAAGGATTAAATTATTTCTCCCCACAAAAAATCGTATATCCTAATAGATTTTTTCTGTTCAAAATTGATATCAATAATAAGGCAGTGAAAGAGATATTATTATATTAATGCGTTCATTTATTCGTCAATATTCAATTTATATATAGAATATTAAATTTAGAGGCGTCCGTGTAACTGAATTCATAAAATTAAAATTAATAACATTTATGAATTATATTTTAAGTAAAGATAGTTGTAATACTTTTAAAATAGATCATCAACATTAATTAATTCAAAGTTACATCTCTTTTCATGGTATCGCACATGTGTTTGCGCGTGAGATATATATGCCTACATACATATACATACATATATATACATATACATATATACAAAGTAAAATGCAGCTACGAGTTATCGAGGGAAAAAATAAATATTAAACAAAAACTTGTTATTTATTCATGTTTTTTAATCATTTTTTCCATATTTTTTTTTCAACACCTCAATATATGGTTTTAACATATTTGAATTTTCTTTTATTTTATCGCCAATTTATTTTTTCTTAAAATTATCCAACCAATATTTAGTTTAACATGCATTATCAACTTTTTTTAATTTTTTTATATATATAAGTTTGATAAGTATGCAACAACCAAATTTATTTCTAAAATATTAATATATAATTAAATTAAATAATATTCGTAGTAAAAAAGCGGTGTAATTTATTTGAATTATAATTACAAATTAATCGTAAGATAAAAAAAAGATGTACTTATTAGGAATTTACTTTAAATGAAGTACTTTTTATTCTTGTGATATTGACAAGAGATATTTTAAAGGTAATGTTAGCTCATATGACATGATATTAATCATTCTCTTCGATAATTGGATCGCGTTATTTCTATAAAAAAAAAAAAATAATATATTTCATCAGCTATTAGAGCGAATAGTTGTGATATTACTGGAAAAATTTATGTAAAATTTATATTAAATTGTTGTAATTGCGCTAGAAAGTCAGAAGTCTTTCTCCTGTCACTATAATAAGTACAAATATAAAAGAATATTTCCTATTACAATTGAATTTACTAATGTATAAATAATTATTATTTAGACTGTTCAGATTTTTCGTGCAACTTTCTTACATTTGTCGCAACTATTTGACTTTACTATTACGTTCGCTCGTTATATATACAAATACGTAAAATATATTCAAATGTTTATAATATATTGAATTGTAACATTACAATGACAATATAATAGATTATTGTTTAAAAAATATTAAGAAGTAAAGCTACTCCATAATAATTAAGATAAGAACATCAAAAAATTTTATCAATTGTTTTGCTAATTCGACAATAATCATTATGTTGCAAAATTTTATTCCTTTAACGTTGTTCGTCTTCTCAATTCATTATATTAAATAATGCAAATTAATTAAAGAGCGCAGCGCTGTATTCGAGCATCAGATCTTATAGTTTAAAACCGCTGAGCTTAATCCTAGCAAGTATCCTTCCCCGGATGGATTAAAAGAAATACTGGATGGACTTGGGAAAAATTTGAAAGAATAAGTCAGCAGTGAGAGTAGAAAGATAGAGAAAGAGCGCGAGTTTTGGAAAGTCGACTACCAGGAGAATTCAGAAGCTTCCTTCCGGACAGGTATTGTGCGCTTCAGAACGAATTCCCGCATTTACTTAAAAAAGAAAGAAAGAAAGAAAGAAAGAAAGAAAGAAAAAAACGACATTGCTGCTCCCTTGCGGTTTTGCCTACTTTCTGCATTTCCTTCATTGACTTTTTCCTTTTATCTTATTCCTTTATTTTATCTTTCATTTAACTAACCTACCATACTCTCAATTAAACTTTCTCTTTTTCACTTTAAATTTGGGCTTTGTCTCTTTATATCACCCAGTCAAATAAATTTGATAAATAAGATTATTTAGATATATTAAATATATAAAGATTATAATATATAAATAAAGATTATTTTAAATATTAAATTCATTTTATTAAAATTGTAAAGAGTTAAATATTATTTCTAATTTATATATATTTAATATTAAGTAATCTTTATAAAGATGATTTATAAAGATCTTTATAAAGATAAAGTATACAAGTTCCTTCTTCCACATATTGTTTTAAATATATTTTATGTTTATATATATTATTTTGTTATTTCATCACTTATATCACACACACGCACGCACACAAAGAGAGAGAGAGAGAGTGAGAGAGAGAGGGAGAGAGAGAGAATCAGACAGGCAGGCAGGCACACACACACACACATACTCAGACACGCACACACACACACACACACACACACATATATATATATAATTTTTAAGTTTTTTAACCAAAATTTCTTGTAATAAAATAAGAAAGTACTCAATAATTGAAAAATGTATACATAATAAAATAATCAATAATTATATAAATTTTTTACATTAAGAGTAAATAGCTCTGAATATAGTTAGAAATCAATTGTTTATAAAATAAATAATTAAATCTTCTTATTGCGGATGCGATTGTTGCATTCTAAGTAATTTTTAAAATTAATGTTATTGGAAAATTTTCGAATGTACTTACAGATACTAAAAGAATTTTATTTCATAAAAAAATTGAAAATTATTCATTTTTTGCATAACATTGAGGATAAGGGTAATTTTTCCGAATATTTAAAAATAAAGTTTTATAGTTGATTTTTTTTTTTTGTTTAATATGAAGTGGTAAATAATTTTTTTTTCGTTTTGCTACACTGAATCTAATGAACAAATAATATTGCTAGATAAATTTGTCAAATAATCTTTTATTTTTAATATATATGTAAAATTAATATTTTTAGTCATTGAAACATTTCGAATATTTATTTATAAATTACTAATAAATAATTAATTACGTTAATTTTGTTTTACAAGATTGCATAATTTTTTTACTTATAATTAACTATAAAAATTTAAAGATAAAATAATAGATTTTATTCCGAACATCGTTCATTTGAATGTTAAGGATGTGCTAAATTTTTTTGCAATCTTAGAGGACTTATAATATCTTAGATATTTATATAAATCGCTGCACAAATTCACATATTCGCTCCAATCTTTCGAAAGATTTCCCCAATGGTTTCACTTTACCGTTTGAAATTTAGATTTTGTATATGCATGTATAGGAAATAAAAGAAAATGGTGAAATAGGTCAATATAAGAATACAAAAAAATAAAATTTTACAATAAAATTTTTTTTTAACTTTTCTAATTATTATCATCTCAGTAAATATGAAAAGTAAAAATTGTTAAATAAAATATTTAATAACCTAAAAATATAATTTATAAAATATAATTATATAGTAGTTTTTTTATGGAGTTAGTTGAAGAAAAAGACTAACAAAAATTTCAGTCAACTTAATATTGAAAAAAACTACTAGTTTTACGATTTCAAATCAGGAGTTTTACAGCATAATTCCTTTATTGAAATTCAATTATTTAATTATGTACAATATGATATAACAAAAATGTGAATTTGTAAGATTTTGAAAATATATATGGATAAGAATATATAATATAAATAATTTATTATTTGTTTTAATATATAGAAATATCGCGATGAACAAGATTTAAGTAAATATTAAATATATTTATTTCTATATTATTATTTATAATTATATGACTTGTTGAAAAAAGGCTGAAATTTTTAATAATACAAAAACAAAAAAATTAAATGTATTATGTCTGTCTTAAAATTTATGTTTACTGCAAACAAATTAAATAAAAATTGGAAATAAAGAAATTTAAAAAGTTTGATATTATTACGTATTATATTTATATAATATACATCGATTCAAGCATCAAACTATAGTTCAATATCAAGGTCAATCTATATTCAAAATCAGATATAGAAACCCTTTACCGAAAGTGTAATATATATTTTGTGTGGTTTTATAATTAAAAATGATCTATTTATATCTAGTATTCGAAGAACAATCATGTAATATAAATTAATTTCATTAATCGTAGTAAATTTATAATACGCATTACTATTGAAATATTTATTATCTTTAAATAATTTAATATTTTTGTCTGAAATATTAATGAAAGTCAATGCTAATTATAAACTTAGACATGTTTTACATACATTTTTTAATATACATTATTAAGGTTGAAACGTGTTTAATCTGTAAGCAGATCATTAAATAATTATAAATAAATTTATAGGTAAGGTTATTAGTAAAAAAAAAGGAAAAATTTTTATTCGATGTTAACATATTAATTGCATGGATAAAAAATACATTTTTTTTAGCAATCTTCTAAAAAATTAAACTAGTAAAATTTTTAATTTCATTATTAATGTTTTGCCATTATTTTATTTATAAATTTTCACTATGAATTTCTTTTAACAAATAAAATTTTGTTATTTTTATGTGAATAATCATTAATATTAATTTTGTCAAAAATCAATTAAAATTATATATATATATATATATATATATATATATAGAGAGAGAGAGAGAGAGAGAGAGAGAGAGAGAAGAGATTTCAAGTATTCTAACTTTTTTGAATTGTTAATAAAAATATATACATCGAAATATATCGTTACAGTAAAGATGTTCAAACTTTTTGTGAAAAATGCAGAAATATAAATCATTTTCTTGAATTTGATTTTAATCTTCTTTCAAGTTTATATTCTTTAAATTTAGTCTTAAAAAATAAGAATGCAAATAAAAGTTTAATTCTGAAAAGTCCATGAGAAAAATAAAAAGTAGAAGGAGGATGTAAAAAGATGAATTAAAACAATAAAAGTACTTTCTCATTATAGGAAAAAATTATTCTACTTACAATAAATATTTATAACATCTTTTTATCTCATTATACTTTCTATTATGCCCTTTCTCGCTTTCTCACTACTATTCAATCGACCTATTTACCATTAAATTTCATTTTTCTATTTGCAGAATCAAACTATCGCCTAAAATAAATAATAAACAAGAACGATTAAAGCTGTAAGATTGAACGGTAATTTTAGAAAAAAAAATTAATAAGGAAAAAAGATTTTTCTCAAATTCACATACGAAACAAAATTCTTCTACGCCATGTACCATATAATTATTGTATTTATTATCACATATTTTTAAAAATGTATACGATAATATACTATAATATACTGTGATAATAATACTTTGGAAACAGAACTACTTTAACGAGTAAAAAAAAAAATGTTTTCGAAAGCTTAAACTGAATTACGGGATTTAATACTTGAAAGCAATTCATTTCTATCCACACTAAACAATATAAAATAAAACATCATTTTTCTCTGTATCTAGTTGAATCGCTATCTTGAAAGTTTTTTTCCTTTTCGGCTATCCCAGCTTCGGCATTTCTATGCACGTGCACACGTAATACAGACGCCAACACCGGAAAGCAACTCAAGCGCTTACCATTTCAAATGGCGATTGCAGGACTCTCCCTCAACTCGCTATAACGGTTCTATATATGAATTTCTGAAAATATATTTATATATACTACAATGAATAAGACTAAAATATGCAAAAGGGACAGCATATCTAGAGGAGCACGCAATAGGAATTGAGTTTTTGCTTAGAGAGAGAGAGAGAGAGAGAGAGAGAGAGAGAGAGAGAGTATTCGAGTTGCGGTGCAACTTTATCGTTTTAAAAAACAACTTTGAGCTCATCTCTCCCGCAGAGTTGAAATTTTCTGGCTTTAATCAATAAATAGAAAAATAAATAATAATAAATATTTTTACGTCGTAATTTCTATATTTAATATGAAGTTTTTATTTTTTTAAGTTATATTACGAAAAATTAACTTATTAATATGAATGATCGCTCAAAATTGATAGGCAAATAAGATTTTATATTGTTTTTCAATATAAGATATAAATGATTCGTATCAACCGAAGTAAATATTGCTGAATGCAATATGCCAATATAGTTTAGTCTGTAAAAGAAGTATTTTAAATATTATATCGCAGTGATAGAGGAGTAAATATTTAAATTGAAAAATTAATGTTTAACTTAACAATTATTCGCATCACTGATAAAGTGAAGGAGGTCTTAAATAAGGAACGTCTTACACTTTTACTAAACCGACTATTACACCCGATGCCTTCCACTTTCACGATGATGGCTATTTCTAGTTAAGCTGACGATGCCTATGTATTTCGGAGCCGCTCTCATATTAGAATCAGAGCACGAAACTTGACACTTATTATCTACAACATACATGAGACTACAAATAGTAAATGCTAAGAACTTGTATTCTACACGTGATTTTTAATTGATGCTCAATGTTTGATTAAGTCAAAGTAACGGCAAGACATACATTACCATTACCGTGCACAATTATTCTTCCTCTCGTCATCAAGCATATTGAAAACATTTCATCTGTTGTAAAAATTTAAAAACTTTTCACCTTTATCGACTTGGTTCACACTCTCCTTACTCTATTTCCAATTATTTTTCTCCTCTAGTACGTCTAGTATTTTTTTTTTTTTTTTTTTTTTTTTTTTTTTTTTTTATATAACGAATTCACAAAACGTCACGTAATGGCGTCAGTAGTAAATTTAAAAGAGAAAGTATACAACCGAGTTTACGTACAATTGTCAAAGTTCGAGATTTAGTAATCAACGCAATTATTGACTCTGATATCTAGTATAAAACTAGAAAACGACGACAGTCAATCTTGTCTCCTGATCATACGATGTATTCCTTTATTTATCGTCTAGCGAGCCTCCTTTACCTCCTCCCCACTCTCATCACATTTTAAAACCACCCGCTACTACCACCAAATTTACCTATTATGATCTATATCTCTCGCTTATCCATTGTATTGACTAAATGAAATAATTATATTCAAGATCATATTGCTTTCCGAGAATTTTTATACTACATCCTCTTAAACATCGATTGCATACTAGGCGATATTTATCACTAATATTCCTTACATTTCGTTTTTGCAAATATTTCGTTGCAATAAATTTTTTAAAAATGATTTTCCGTTTGATCGTAACTTGTGATTTTGTCAAACGATTTATTGGCTTTACATTTCTGCTTGAAGCGTTTCAGATTTATGTCGTGTATATGCGCATGACCGCTTTTTTCAATGTGGAAAAAAAGGGAACGATGCTAGAAGAAAAGAAAAGGACGGAGCACAGAAGACGACAATTAAGCAGAGTCTATGTTTGCAGTTGTGAGAGAAAAAATAGAAGAAAAAAAACACTTGATTTGAATGTACAACCAGAGACTCTCGCTTAAATGTAATAAAGAAGCTTGAATATAAAAATTGTCTGTGTCCATAAGCATTGTATAAGAGTATTGGCAAAGTACACTTGTATCTTCAAATATAGATTGATTTAAAAACAAAAAAACTAATAGATATATAATAATAATAATAATAACAACGATTCAGTTGAAAATATTCAATTACGTTTAAATGGTTTTTTTTTTATTTTTAAATAAATTATAGTATTTCATATAAAATTGAGAAATGGTAATTAACTGTTTACCATTATATATTCATCTCGTCGCACTCTTTCAAAAAATTAACGTATTATATAGATAACAAGAAATCTTTAATTTAATCTATCGTTAGAGTTTATATAATTTAATTAATTTCATATTTCCATGTTGTATAATATGAAATTCTTCATAAAAAAAACGCAGACATTGTTTATGTGTTAAATAGTATACTCTAACAATAATGCCTACTAATTAATAAATTATGTAAACATAGATTTATTAGGCTAGATAATTTTTTAATCTAAAATAGCTAAACTTACTATTTATATAAACTATATCACATATCTATGGAGTATTATCTATAAATATAATATTAATAAAATAATGTTAATAATAATAAATTAATTAATTTACAATATTTTATAAAAAAAAATTCTAATACATTATATATATATATATATATATAAAGGTATTGTCCGATTATTAGAGTAAAAATATAATTTTGATATAATATTATCATTTGTGAATTATGAAATGTTAATTCTAAAATTAGCTATGATAGATTATGACATAGCTAATACATCAAATATTGTTTATCTCCAACGCCATAAAGATATTAACTAATTGGGATTGATATTGATGGACAATGACAATTAGGCATAGTTGTTCTGAAAAAGATATTTCTCATATATTTTGAAGATTTAGTTAATAAAAATAATTTATAATCTTCATTATGTCAAACTCATTGAATTTAGTTGAAATATCTATCTGAAGGATTAAAAAAAATTTGTAAAAAATGACATTTACATCTCGAATTTTAACAAAATTCTAATTAATTATTAATGTAAAGATAATGTAGCTACAACACGCAAGCACTTTTTAAAAGTTTCAACTTTGCAGTTCAGAATGTTGCCATAGCCTGATACTTTGGTTTGCCCGGGTTTATTAACGATCGTCATTATTAACAGGTTACACGAGAAGTCCAATGAAGATATATACGACGAGATAGTTGTAAAGTGAAAAAAAGTAATACAGAAAATGTATGTACATGTAGGTCACTTCTACCTAAAAAAGAAAAGCTGTTTGAGTTGCCGTATTGCGATGGCTGCTTCTCTCATGAAAAAAGAGAGAAAGAGAGAGAGAGAGAGAGAGAGAGAGAGAGAATATAATAAATTTTTTTTTTTACCCAGATTTATTCAAAACGTTTTTAGTATCGTTGAGAATATTACATTTCTGGATTATAATTATTAAATATCCAAGAGGAATTTATTAAGTTTTGGCGCCATTTTAAAAGGCCTTGCTTCTGCAACGACGACGACCATTTAATAATATTAGTATATTATTTGATAAAAAAGATGTAACACAGTATTTAATTACGTAATGCGAAATTATATTACATGTGAAAAATTAAAAGCTTGGAGTGCAAATTCATATATCAAAAGAAAAAAAATCACTCTTTAATTTTATGCCATAGTTTTCAATTATCTATGTGGATTACGAACGAATAAAGAGTAAAATGAGCAAGTACATAAAAATGATTGATAAAATCTTGGATGAATGTTTAAACTATTTGAAATAGAGCTTCATTCCTCGAGCGAATAAAGTTAACAACTATTGAGAAGTTTTGTACATATAGTATATAATACATATGTTCAAGTTTACTTTTCTATTTAAGTCGACTTTATCGACCAAACCCACATACCAATATGTAATGACTATCGCAGACAACAGAATAATGACCCTTATGTCGAAAAGTTTCGACATCATTATTACTAGATTTTTTTTTATACAAACGAAAAACTGGGCAGATCGGTTTTTCAGTTTAAGTTGACGATTAAAATTTAGAGCGGTTTGGCTTTTTCGTACTTCCGGCGCTTATGTCAGCAAATTAAAGGGCCGTGCGTCATGCAAGAAATAGCAAAAGACACGAGAGCGAGGAGAGGAGAGAGGTAAAGAAAGGCGGGACAAGAGACCGTGAATTGAATATTCAGGTGGGCTGACATTGCTCTAAATTAAAATTCAACGTCGACCAAAGGTATAGAATTCACGACCGCGGCGAAAATTCTTCCGGGAACATCACATTTTTTGGAAAAAGCCAACTAATGGACTCATGCGGGTCACGCGCCACTCGGAACGTCGCAATACATATTTACGTGAATTTCAGAAATTTACATTGAACAATCGGCAGGCAACTGCAAGCGTTTGAAATTAAAATTTGAGGATTAATTGGTGTCACGCATAGGATGATGTTTTGTGTACATATATGAGTTCACTCTATACACCCAATGTCGTTGTATCAGTACGTACATCAATTTTTTTTTTTTTTAATTTTTTTATTTTACTCTTATTTCGACACAAAAGAGTAATTAATTCGTGCACTTTTTAAAAATAGGAAAACAAATTACAAAGATTTCTTTACAGGGAAGCGCAATTACATTAGTTTTATCGGAATGTTTCCAGAATATTTCCAATGGAAATATCGTATTGATCTTTAAAAAAAAAAAAAAAAAAAAAAAAAAAAAAAAAAAACAGAAAGAAAGAAAGAAAAAATTTCTGTCTAATTAAAAAATGGTTATTATTCTCAGCTTTATAAAATATCTATATATTATGAATACAATATTCATTTAAAATTACATTCTTTTAAAATATAATTAACAGACGGCGTATTTATCATTCTATTAATTCTAATTACCTCTAGCATTATATTAAAAATATACTATAATACAAAATTCTAATTGCAATTATAAATCTAATTATATTAAATATCGATCAGAGTTAAATAAACAATATAATACGTACAAATACAAATTTTAAAAGCTTTAACATTAATTTAGAACGGTGTGTATCGTTAAAACTATTTATTTATAGATTGAGCACCAAGTTTGGTCATTTCATAAAATTGTTACGAGCTACATCGTCGTTGTATATCTTTGAACGAGCGAAAAGAATTCAATTATAGTAATTATTAAATAATATTTTAATGCTAAAACGAACATTTTCATTTCGTTCCTATCGTAATACTTCTTAATATATATATATATTTTTTTTTTATCTTAAATTAATTAACGAGTAGATTTAAAAATATCATTTAATAATTAAAATGGCCTGAAAGAGTAATAATATTTATTCTAATTATTCCGTATACTTAAAGCGATTAAATGTGATAAAGTGAATGTAGATTTAAAAAAAAAAAATTTCAAATTTTTCATCATTAATATAGTGGCAGATGTCATACATTCATCATATGTACCTTCTATCTCTGAAAGTTCTGTTAACTTATAAAACCTTGTTTTTAATTAAGGTATTGGAAAACTTTTTTCGAATTA
This sequence comes from Ceratosolen solmsi marchali, assembly GCF_000503995.2. Lineage (NCBI taxonomy): Eukaryota > Metazoa > Arthropoda > Insecta > Hymenoptera > Agaonidae > Ceratosolen > Ceratosolen solmsi. The sequence continues at coordinate 15,011,939 of NW_011948415.1, forward strand.
CAACGTATATTAACTATTACCCCTTTCCATCTTACGTGATAAATTAGATGTCTGAATTGTCAATTTTTCAAAGATGCTTTTAGCTGCACCGTATTCCTTTTTTTTCTTTTTATTAGAAAAGAGCGTACGAAGCGCTTAGTGTTTTATTTAATGAAGCGTATTTTAAAACACTTAAGATCAAAGGTGTTGTGCCTTTATTTATGATAAATAAGGTTTGAGATAAATCTCATTAAGTGCTAAATATAGTGGATATATTAGTACTAACTACATTTAATACTGTTAACTTTTAATATTTTCACTTAACCTGGACTTAATCATAAATGAGCTATATAATTAATAGAACTATTTTTCAATAAATTCGATAGACAGATTCAGTATTAAAAAAAAAAATTTTGACGTATAAATATATTATTTTGTATCAATTATGCGTTAATAACCTTGTAATATTTATATAAAAGATTAATCTTTGTAATCATGGTATTAAAAAATTTCTTTAATATACTTTATATTTTTTATTTAATAATTTTCTATTTATTAAAAAGTTGCAATGATATTTGAGCAAACTTTTAACTAAAAAAATTCCTGAAATTCAGTTCTATATAATGTCGTTTGTTTATTTGCTTTCGTTAAAGAATATTAAACACAATCAATGTATATTTATTTATGTTAGGAATAAAATTAATGTAAATTATATACTATTCAAAGGGAATCGGTACTATACGAAAGAAAAATCTATACCCCAACAAATATTCCGGCTTTACTGAATATAGAAAAACACATATACTGATTTTATATTTATATTATAGATATATTTATAATTTCTTATTACTCGTGTACCGATTTTTACGCTTAAAGGAAATTTATAAATCATTAACAAACTTTGTTTTTTTGTTTTGTTTTTAATTTCATTCAATAATAATCATCGAAATGATGCTCTAAGTAATTATTTACGAAAAAAATTAATAATTCTCAAAGTATCTTGTGCAATGTTATTGAATGGCCATTATATTTTATCTCGATGGTTTATGTACTGATTTTATTCCTATTTAAACACGAATATTTGCAGTAAAATTTATGCACTCCAACAATTCACATATTGTTTGTTCTTTCCAAATGCATCTATTAACATTAAAACGCTTACGCGTGAAAATTTATAACTTTGTTAAATTTCTCAATACATCTGCACCGTTGAATTTCAATCGATACTCGTAATGATAGATTTTCAATCTCTAACTTAATAGTCGAAGTACGTAACACAAGGCTCGAGGACGGTTTCACGCAAAGGTAAAGAATAAAAGTTCAAAGAAAATTTGAAATATCAAGCAAATATAGAAAGAGCTTTCGACCGAAAGTTAGTTTGTCGTCGCATGGAATGTATGGCAAAATCGATAAGAAGCTCGGGAAAGAAGAGCAAAAATTGTAAAAAAAAAACCGGTGCATCTTCGTAAGGAGCAGTATGGAAGTTAAAGGGTCAGTGTATATCCGTAAGCAAAGTTAGAAAGTACAGACTTGACCGACAATATTTATCCAGTCTCGATGAGCCATACACGTGTATGCTTATGGCTATGCGCATTGGCCAAATTCTTTGTCTTCGTTCTTTCTTCTAGGAGAGGAGGCGTCGTCGCCTCGATTATATCGTTCTTTGTTACAAAGCAAAGGCACCGTGAACAAGTTTGGTAATTAATTTTACGCGATTGTGGCTTCCGTTGTTTTGGTCTCGTGCATATCCGAATGCCGGGCTTGGATCCATAATCTATGGGTTGGTGGGGGAGGGGGGATGGGGTTGTGCCACCCCCGAAAATACGTAAGTACTTCAGCTACTGGCGCTAACTTTTCCGAACGATCGGAGTCTCGCTATCCTCGCTACGATTCTATGATTCTGCCCTTCGCTTACTTTAATAGACTTAACCCGCGGAATTTCATCAGCGCGTCTTCTTTGCTATAATTAGTCGGAAAATATTAGAAGAGATATGAGAAAGGAGGCGGTGAATACTGTTTTATAATTTCAAGCACAAAGGACGCTTGAGATATATAAAGGAATTCAGGAACTTTCCATCGAATTTTTATCAGTTCATCGGATGATACAAATCGTAGTACGAGCGATTCGAAACTTATCAAAAAATAGAAAATTAATTTGGTATCCATGGTTACGTGCTTCGAATCGTCTTAAACAATTCAACGTCAATTATTAAATGGCGAATAAACAGTTGGCTTGCAATTTTTTTTGAACATCTCTTTAATGAGTTTCTTCTTGTTTTCATAGATTAACATTTAATATTACAAGAGACTTAAATTCCATTTTATCTAAATTATATAAAGACTATATAGGGTCTCTACTTAATTACATAGAATCCTTTAATAAAGCAAGTTTATCGTACGATAAAGATTTGGCATTACGAAATTACGTTCTCTCACTTAACTATAATGTTTAAAAATTTATCACTCGTAATATTCAATTATCGTAGGAATCAAATTTAAAATTTATAGATATAATTGTTGTTAAATTTCAGCTGATTGGAATGGAGGAAAAGAATTATGACCCCATTACTACGTAATATAGTATGTAGTAAAGCATAATTTATAATATAAAATATACTCGAATTGTAACTGCAGTTATGATAATCGAATTTTATATCCGCACTTCTAAGTCATTACCATATCAAGTTTTATTAATTTGTTTAAAGCAATAACATAAGATACTCGTAAAATTGTTAAATAACGTGAAAATTTTTAATGTTCATTTACCTAAAATAAACTCTATCTCGGCTTAAAGAATTACTTATTTTTTATACGCGCAAATGAATTTGTTGCATCATGAAGGAAGATTCTTGTACACCTGGAAGATAAGCTATAATAAGTCCCTCTGGTATGCTAAGCATATTAACTAAAAATAGACACATATTCCGTAAATTAAATATATAGCTTAGCTTATTTCATTAAAAGTAATTGTTTAATTTTTAAAATTTTTAGAGTTTTAAGTCATCGTTAATAATAATGAAAATTAAATGTTAATTTTGTCTGTGTTAATTGAATATTGACATAATTAATTTTCATTCCTGATAGAAAGGTGAGAGCCGACATTGTTAGACCATCAAGATATCATGTTAACGCATTGTTTGCTTTAGTGTGAATCACAACAGATTGTAAGAATTTTAATTGAATGTTAATAAATCTAATATAATGTCTCGAGATCAATTATAAATGCTCTATTTAAGATCTACTAATATACCTTATGAACATCGGATTACAAAATAAAAATTACAAATATTTGAGGACAAATGAGCATTATTGATATTTTTTGGTATTAAAAAAAAAAAAAAATAAATAAATAAATACATTGATAGTTTCCTGTAACATAGCAGCACATTATCTTTTGTATTTTATGTATATCAAGATTCTTATATTTTAAATACGTAATACAATATCTTTATTCCATTAAAAATTCCTTGCAATATATGTTCATTGGAATTTAATTATTTTCTTACAAATTATATTTAAAAAAAAAAGTGACTTTAGTGTTTTGTTGCGCTTGATATGTTACAAAGACTTTAGTAAAATATAGTAAAAATTATTTCTACATTTCAATATTAATATACCTAAAATTATATATAATAAACTTTTATAATGAATATCTACTGTTGAAAATAATGAAAAATAAGTTTTCTAATCCAAACAAATCTAGATATTAATAAGCATATCATGATATATCTTGAACTTTTTACAATAGTTTAGTTGCGCATAATGCAATGTAAAAGAATTCTAATATATAATATTAATTTTACGGAGAGAATTAAGCTTTTATAAAAAATGTATTTGTAAATTTCAAACTCAAATTAATAAATTTATTTGAATAATTTATTGTAAATATTTGCCGAAAGTAAGAGCTCTACATAGTTTAAGACACAAAGTACCCAAGTTATAACGGTGTAATAATATTGGAACTAAAAACTATATATTTAATCAAATTAAACCGACAGATTTATGAGAAAATATTTTGATAAAATTAATTTAGATTAATTAATTAAATAATCAATTTAGATTGAAGGTATGAGCCCCGACATCAACATTCAGCTCTTTTTAAGGGATTTACTTCCATCTGAAATAATATAGTCAATACCGATCTAATTCAATATACAGATTGAAAGAGGTGATCATGTCTGACTAGTCCTACTAGCAAAATCAACGATAGCAATTACTTCAACTCGACAGACAGTTTCACTAGCAGCAATTGCATCCATGTTTGCTCCATCCAATGATGAAGCCGTGAAAATATATGTGTGAGTATTACGTATATGTCCACTGTATAGCCAACCAACGCGTTCCTCTTTATTTTACTAGATATAATAGCTTAAGATTCCGAAGGTGTTTTAACGTCCTTCAACGTAATTATCTCGATTCGAAAAGGACATCAAAAAGTTTCATCTTCTAGTATTTATTATGTATAAGAGTACATTGTGCAGATCATAAAAGTTTTCTTTAATAAATTATTTGAATTGATTGAAGGAATAAGGTGAAAAGTGCATAAGATTTACTCGCATTACTTATATTTAACTACTATTTTCATTAGTAGACATTATTATTTTTTATTATTTTTATTTTAAATCATCTTTGATTTTTTTTTTTTTTTTAAGTACTTTTACTAATAATTTATCAATGTCGACCGATTGGGTTGAATTCTATAAGTAAAATTATAGGATTTAGTGAATTCTTTTTTAATTTAACGAACCAATGGTTCTATAGTTTTATTATGTATAAATGCTCGTGTAAACCTTGATTAATAAAAAAAAAAAAAAAATTGCTATAGAAATCAGAAATTAAACAATACTTTCTAGAAATTTTTTGTATAAACATTATAACTTTTGGATCCTAAACTTTTCAAAAATTACTTATAAGCAAGTTACATTTCGCTTTAATTTGATACTGATTAATATTTCCAAGTATATTGTATACTTTGACATTCCATAACACTGGTTCAGGTATTTAGGATAATTATTGCAATTTCAGTAACAAAAACATCAGTAAATAACTCACATTGAAGCCAATTTTTCTATTTTAAGCAATTAAAAATTAAAAACTCGAGTCTTAATTGAAATTAGTAATGATTAATTATTTCTTTGACGACCTCGTAATTTTATTTCGGCTTTATCAGTAACAAATAAAATAGATAAAATATAAATTCTCAATATTATTAGACCACCAAAATAATTAGTTATCCTTAATTTTAATCGTGTACTTACTTCAAATTGCAAACGCGCTCTCAATGTCGAGTGAAAACTTTATTGGAATTAATTTATCTGTAACAAAAAGAATACAAAAAATAAATAGAAATATTTTTATTTTTTTTTTTTTTTTTTCGAATGACAAAAATTAGAAATATTTCTTTACAATCTAAAATATAACTATTTCATCAGTTAATTGATACGTTATGTGGTGGTGTCACATATCATTTAATTATGTAACATTATTATGTTATAATGAAACAATATCAAGTATATAAATTATAAAATGTGATCCTTATTTATTACATTTATTCTATATATAGTTAAGTCAATTCATAACTTTTAGTAGCTGATGATATTTCATTGTTTTATTCAGTTTTAATTATTTATTCGACATTACGGAATTATAGGCGAGTAGCTGAAAAATAAGTGCAAAATTTCGATCGTATTATTTAAACTAATGTAGTGACTAAACTTTAATGTATTAAATGCACGGGTTTTTATAGCTACAACCTTGAGCTTAGAAAAGATCATTCACACTTTGCTTGAAAACCACACAACATCACCGCGGAGATCTTCCTTTTTAGTGGTTTTTTTTTTTTTTTTTTTTTTTAACTATACCTACACATTGAAGCAATTAATCCGTGTAACTTGGCACCTCGGTGGTTCCAGGTCGACACTCAAGTCTTCCAACAAATACAACGACCCACAAAACCCTGGAGATATACTCCTTGTTGGAGTTTGATAAGATCTTAGATAGCCGCTGACACCTTAAGCCATCAAAGATCCTGGATTAGCTTTAAAGCTTTATTATAGAAAAAAATTAATAAGTTAAACTATACGATTGCAAATATAACTATTAATTTTTTCAATCGAATATATTTACAAAATATTATATGAATCTCAAAATAATCATTATACCATTACAATTTATTAGAATTATCATATTACATTAGCATGTTTTAATAAAATATGTATAAATATAGTGAGAAGACATAACAAACATCTGTAATAATAGTATAAAGCATTAATAAAAATTCGAAATACCATTTCGGATATTCAGTTAAATATTAATCAAATAAACTATTCGAATCAAATAAATTACATAATTATATTAATCAAATAAATAGGTCTCTCGCGCTTATCTATACAATTAATTATAATTGTCGAATAAAAAATTATATCGCATATAAAGAAAATAATTAATTAAACGTCAAATTAAATGTCGGGGTTATTTTTAATTCAATATAATTTTACATTGAATAATACATTTTAATAGCATTCATCCACTAATATCTATATACTTCACTAAGAACTTTAAATTTAGTCATTAAGGTGCGGATAAATGCTATTTGTACTGAGTAAATTACGAGTTAATTAAATTTACAGTTCAAACACATAGAAAGCTTTCATTCTACAAAAGATTTCAAGATGTTTCGTATTTAAAAAGTAAAAATTGCTTTTCATTTTCAATCGTATTTAGCATCATTCAATTTGATACTCATTCTTCTGAATAAATTTACCAGCTAATTAAAATTATATTGTAATAAGGACACGATTAATATGAAAATGAATTCTCTTACTTTAAATGCCGTATCCTTAAAATATTATTATAAAATATATTATATTCGTTATTAATTCATTATCTAATAAATTGATATTTTCAAATATTATATAGATAGTAAATTTTAATCCCAAAAGCTTAGTCAAATTTTAGAATTTAGTAGACTATTCTCTTTAACCTTCTTGATTGAATTTCATTTATTTATATATCTTTGTTTATCTATACATATATTAGTATACTTATACTAAACCATAAAACTAATATTTGATCGATATATATATATACACAAAAACAGAATATAAAAAAAAACATAGAATATATCGATCAAATTTTAGTTCAATTATATAATGTCTAATATGACTACTAAAACTTAAAAATCTATTTTATAAATAAATTTTTATACAATCAAAATCTAATACTTCTATATTTTAATTATTATTAATTATCTGTGCTCACATAAATAAATTTATCACCGTTGAAGTCGCCTTTAGGATAAAACTAATATGAGTCAAGCCTTTTAAAACTTTGCTAATTCAAATATGACTGCGAGGGTAATCGGGAAATTGATAATAAACTTTTCACTTCTAATCATTCTAAGTGATATTAATGTTTTCATTTCTTATATTAAAGAAAGCACTTTGATTTGAATTCTCACCTACTATCTCTCTTTCTCTCTCTCTCTCTCTCTCTCTCTATATATATATATATATATATATATGTACCTACCCATCCATCTATCTATCTGTCTCTCACTTATTCTGTACCTCTGTCTATAGTTATAAAAGTCTACGTAGCAGAAGCCTTAACATCCTTCACCAGTCAATGAGTTAAGTAATGAAATAAAGCTTCGTACGGAAAAATTGACCCATCGACGATAAACACAATACCTTCCATAATACTTACTTTCCATAATATCTTACATAATAAGATTCGTACCAAATTCTAAGTTTTAATAGATAAAAATTTAAATAAGATATTTTTATATAGAAATAGAAATGGATATATATATATATATATATATATATATATATATTTAAATAAGTTTATATTTTTTAGTTATTTCGTGAGATAAAATAATTCAATAAATTCAACCAGGCATGAGAATAAGATCGATTGCTTAAACTTTAGGTGCTACACAAAGATGGAAATAAATTTTCAGCTTTCAACATACCAATAGCATAGTATTGTTATTATATTTCTTATATTCGCTGCATCTATAAACAAATTCATAAAGCACAATTATTATACAATATTTATTCAGGAATTAATTCTTATAAAATTCATGTTTTAAAATATTTTTCAATGTATCGGCTTCAAAATTCAGATAAATTTTACATAGTATATTCCGTATATTAAACATTACTAAATTTTATGTTTTATTTTTTAAATAAGAATATGTGTTAAATAAAAGTGTAATAAATTATAACTGAATGAAATTAATTGATTTACCAATATCAATCAATTAAAGACCGTTTGAAACGTGTACATAAAATCAAAACACAAATAAATTTTAGCGTTCAAGATAATTAAACACATGCAGCTCATGCACGCACATATACGCATACACGTATGTATTAAAAATTTAATCTATTTATTTTCATTTCAATGTCGTACACACTTGTACAAATTTCATTTTTATACGCAAATATATATACATGTATTTATATATGTAAGTAGGTATTTACATAAATATAAAAGTATTATGTGTGTAGCTGAAACTATTGAGAAAATAAAACAGAAGGTGGAAAGGTAAGCAAATAGAAGAAGAGAAAAAGTTTATAAAGAACGAGAAAAAGAAAGGCTTAGTTCTCATAAAGTGTTTGCTAAGAAAAAAGTTGCTTGTATTGTGCTTTAATAGTTACAAAATATTTTTTTGAAGTTACTTTTTTTTATCTCAATAATTATATTTTCCCTCGAATTTTGAGGGTCATTCATTCTATTTGTGTAGATATTATAATTATATATATATATATTATAAATAATAAGTAAATCATTTGTATCAACTGTATAATTGGAATAAAAAATATATTAAAAATAAAATTCTTCGATTGAAATTTTGAAAAAAAAATATATATGACGTTCATATATTTTAATCGGATGTTTTTACAAATCGGAGTTTGTTATTTTCTTAAATATTCTAATATTTCTTTAATTTTTCATATTTTTCTTTTACTTTATATAAACTTAAAGTTCACACGTAAGTTGAATAGTATTCAATGCTCTAAAATATTTAAAAGCAAATTAAAATTCTATTTATATTTACTTATATTTATTTATAATAATTGAAATTGTATTATATATGAGTGTTATATCAAATTTAAATTAAAATATACAATTCTTTACAGATATCTTGGAATAAATAATTTGCAATAATATAATGGTATATAAAGTATAATTTTCAGTCGATTACACTTTACTGACTTATTTAATAATTTATTATTTTTAACAGATGTGTAATAACATATGCAATATAATATACAGAAAATGAAATTAAATACGTGAAAAATAAATATAAGAATAGTGATTAAACGAATACATTTTATTTGTTTATATACGAATGTAATGCACTAACTAATACTATTCATATGCAACTCATACGCAGTCAGTGAATAGCATTTTTTAAAATCTATTAAATTGCCAATACAAATTACACTAATGAATTCTTTTTATGAAAAAAATATTTTATTTTATTTTTATCGTCTAATTACTTAAAATTACATTTTACTGTAAATTATATATACATTGATAAATGCATGTGTCTTTCGATATTCAATAAATCTAATATTCTTTTACAATTAATCATTTACCTCAAAGTTTTATTTATTCATTTGTGATAAGAAGCTATTAAACATAAAAAAAAATAATTACTTACGACTCGTTTTAATAAGACTTTTATGATACAGATGTAAAAGAAATATTTACATTATTAATTTAGTTATAGGGACCTATAAATATTATCACAACTTTTTCTAATAACAATCTATAACAAAGATGAAAATTTATTTAGAATCCAAATTTTTTATTTTCATTATTAAAATTTTGCTCGAGTATTGTAATCGATCATATTGTTTATTTCGTTTCATAAATTAAATGGAATTAAATAAAATAAAAAATGAAATTTCTAAATAACATGACGATGAAAGTATTGATTTTCATAAATTAGTACTCGAAATTATTTAATAAAATGCCGAATTATTGATTTATTCATAATAATAATAATAATAATAATAATAATAATAATAATAATAATAATAATAATAATATTAATAATAATAATAATAATAATAATAATAATAATAATAATAATAATAATATATATGACTTAAATACATTTTTGCCCATTAAAAATTAATATAATAAATTGTAAAATTACATATTTACATTTCTGACAATATCGCAAGTTAATCTTATTATCTATTTACAGTCGGTCAAAGTATTTTTGCGTAAAAGCGCACGTTTTAATTCTTACAGAAGTAATATTCAAGAAGACTTCGCGCGAATTCTCATCACAGAGATAAAAAAAAACATCGGAATAACGTCGACTGACATCTCTCGGGGAGCCACAATCAGCCTACTCTTCCAAACAATTGAATTCGCTTCCAATCAGCCCCTTAATAACCATTTATCCATAAAGCCGTAACACTTGCAATTTACGTAGCTACGAACCTCTACATAGAAAAATGATTCAATTGCCGAATGCAAAGTTGCTTTTCCTACATTTCCTCAAATGCTACCCGGGTCGAGAATATAAAAGCAGCTTCACGTTATTTCGAAGATTTTGAGGACGAAGTGCTTCGGTTAACTTTTTACCGAAAGTCGTGAGACCGCATCCAACCAGTAAAGCTCGATCGCAACTCTGGACAAGTCGAATAGACCATTGTGACGGAAGAGGATAAGCACAGAACCAACGGAGGAAGATGGAAAAGGCAATGACTCGAGAACTGAGATGAGAGGATATACAGATGCATTGCTTTATCTGCTGAAGCTTACGTCTTCGGAATACCAAGCAATAGTGCGCCAACAGAATCCCGATCTATTGCCACGATTGCTGTGTAGCCGTCAGAACGTAAAAAAAGCTAATGTCAAAGATAAATTCCAGATTATTCTATCGGCTTGTACGCATGCAACGTCGCCCGTGTGACATTCTATTTTTAAAATTACTTGCGGGTAAAAAGATATTTTGTAATAGGATGCTCAATGTGTAATTGTTCATTCAACGTGTTTGCTATTAATACGCCAAATTGGATAAAACTAAAAGAGGATTAAAGATAAAAATGTAAGTATAATTAACTATTAAATATTGTCTAATAAAATAAATAATCATTTGTATTAATGGGGCTTATTTGCACGAGGCCACGTTTAAAAATATCTGACCCATGCACTGCTTTCCTATATTATGAAATTGTTAAAACATCTGAAAAATATTTATTAGGCAAATTAAACAAATATAGTAATATTATAATATATTACTATATAGTTTTTAATTTTTTATTTTGATATTTCATACAAGTTCTGATAGTACTTTTTGGAGCTTTAAAAGATATGCTTTAAACTTTCTGCAGGTAGAATTTGTTTAATAGTTAAGCAGCTTTAAAAACTAAATTTTATATGAATTCAGTTAATTTTTTCATTAAACTTTCCTTACATTAAGCATTTAAAATTTGTATTTACTTATCATCTGAATATTAATTAATATTAAATCCATAAAAATTTTCATCTTTTTGTTTAAACGTGTCAATGCATCGTAAGTCGTTAATTTAAAAAATTCTAAATCATTTTGAAAGTAATGAGAATGAATTCTCACATTCTGCACGAAGAAATATTGATATATTAATTCATTTGCTAATTTACTTATCTTTATTTAATTAATTAATAATTAACAAAAAAAAGATTATTTTTATAAAATTCTGTATGTATAGTTAATAAATATTTAATGACCATATAATATCATTTATATATGCAACAAGTGCATGTGCGCACCCATACGCTGATAGAGAGACAAAGAGAGAGAGAGAGAGAGAGAGAGAGAGGGAGAGAGTGAGAGAGATGCATTCATATTTTATGTAAACATATACAGACGAAATAAAAAAGCTTTAACTGCAATATTTTCTATTTGATCTTAATACGTTCAAATTTCTTAACTCACGCAATATGCAAGATTATTTATTTTCAGACAAATTTAATTTTAAAAATATCTTTGATTTTTGTTGCATTTAATTTATTTCTAAAAATATACTATTTGTATTGAAATATTAGAATGTACTATCTTTATAAATATAATTAAATAATGAATTGCGCTTATTAAATAATAAGCAGTTTAATTTAATTTTTATAATTTTCATTAATTGGTTTTCATAATATTAATGTCATGTGAGAAAAAATTACTCAATCATTTTGTAAAACTAATTTTTACTCTATTTTAATAATCAAACTGTACATGAGAATTTATTAAAATACTTTGTGACAAAATCAATTTTAAACAAAAATCATGTTCTGGAATAGTTCTATACTCATAATTATATTACAATTATGCTGAAATTAGTTTAATAGAAAAAGAAAAAAGTTTTGGAAATATCAAGATAAGCAACAGCATGTCAAAATATAGGAAATATATATAATATGTCTTATTACAACGAAAAATAATTATCAGTTAAATTATATATTCTCTACACTATAATTTAATTAATAAATATAAAACAGATAATATTAATAATAATGATACAAATTGTACAAGTCTTAACTTTGCAATGGTGAATTCGCATAAACATTCAAGTTTACATGTAAATGCTTAGAATAATTACAAAATATAATGTCATGATTATTTAAAGCTCTCATATAAGTAAATATAATTCTTTTAATATAAAATTTACTTCAACAAATTGATAACATTTTACGAACAAATTTATTATATGTAATAGAATGAAAGTCACGTTATTCGGTTCATCATTATAGTTAGACCCTAAACATCCCTAATATTATTTATGAAAATAGTGCAAACGGTAGAAAAGTTTTAACGAAAGATGTCATTATTATGAATATAAAAAAAAATCCCTTCGATAGATCATCCAACGCAAACGTTATTCTATGTTTAAATACTATAAGCTTTTTCATACGCTTCGTCATGATTATTTTTACACGAGCACTTGACTTTACATATGAAGTGAAATTACAGTAGAGCGTCATGTTTATTTCATTATGCAACTACGTTTGCTAAATAATTAAATATTGTATTACCAAAGAATACGCTATTTCAAACTTTATATTTTTGTAGGTGATGAAAAAAAATATCTTTATCGCACCATAAACATCGTTTATAGAGCTCGATTTTATCGATTGGCATTTGTTAATTAATAATTCTTAATATCAGAATAAATAAATTAAAAATCTCGTGATAATGTGAATCTTATTTATAATATTTGGTACCTACAAACAATACATAGTAACTTTCGCGAAATAATATCTTGTAGCTCAGGCTATATTGTAACGTGCATAATGACAAAGGAAGAGAAAAGCCCGCAACGCGATAAAAGTTATGAGAGGAATTCACACAATAAAGACTGAAAGTAAAAATCTTAAACTTGCTTATAGAGGCGAGATTAAACATTTACACTGAAATGGGCCGACTGAGTGTTGTGATATATTATTGTTATTTTTTTATTTTTTCACTTTCAATCGAGACCTGTTAAATGCAAATTAATCGTAATAGTTTATTTAAAATAAATTATATTGTTAATGTGGGGGGAAAATTTAGCGAGGCTATAGAATATACGAGTAGATAATTAAGAATTAACTAATTTTAAATTTGAAGCACAAATGTAATTATTGAATGGCATCGTTATAATCAACAAGATTATTATATCAGTTAAAGCTGAAACGACAATTTTATTATTGCTTCAAGGAACAAAGAGTATTAATTAAATTATGTTCAATTAACGTATCACATTTTATAAATACAATTTTACTATTAGCGTTAGTATACATTTTAATGTGACCGAATATCGTATAAATTTAATCTAACGGATATAATATAGAAAGTAGATTAAAATTAGTTGAATAGTGAAAGATACCTTGGTAATTATAAGATACTTGCCTTGTATTTATATATGAGACTGTATTAAAAATGAAATAATTTTTATAATATGATAAATAATTGATGGAAATAATAATTTATTAGACAACTGTATTGATAAGAATTATAAATACAATTAGAGTATCTCAATGTATTATAAGTATGATGAATTTTTCCTTATTAGTGATCCTTTGCACTTGGACGAGGAGAAAGCCAGACTGTACGTACGGAATTGCTTCTTCCTGCCTATTCCCAACAGTCAGGCTACATTTGCCATAAAGGCCAAACTATAATTATAAACTATAAAAGGATGCCGTCTCGTACAATATCTCTCTTTGACTATAACCACGTGATGCAATACAAAGAGGAGAATTGATCGTTTGGCATATTAGCTGTTGATTTATAGAAAATCATTTAAAAGTATTGAGGCGACTTTCGAAAAAGGAGCTTATTTCGTCTATTTAATATCAGCAGGTAAAATATATGCGTATATTGCTATCGCGGTTTATCCCAGCCGAGGTCTAAGATATGCAAGGAACTAACCCCTGCGGTAATACTTTTTCTATGAGTATTTTAAAGTCAAACAATGTCACCACTGGAGAAAAAGAAATGCACGCTTTGGAATTTCACTTTAAAGGTGTGTTAAAGTCGCCATTGTGAGTCAGCCGTAAAAATTGCCTAGAACGTAAAAGACGTGTATTTTCCTGCGTTTAACACAGTTTTTCTTTTAATATACTATATATTTGGCTTTCAGGAAAAACATTTAAAATTTTTATATCTTTGAATTTCCTTTAAAATATTACAGTTAATATATTAATTCGGATTAAAAATGTGATAGAATAGGAAATATTTCCCAATAATAAATTGTCGATCATTATGATATAATCGATTATATTATTATTTAAATTCGTGGACGTCAACATATATGACAAGTAAATGTAAACATTTTTATTTTCAAATGTAATGTTTACAAAAATATTATCGCTGGTAATAGAATGCGATTTATAAATGTGAATTGAAAATTATTCATTTAATTAAATTTTCTACAGCAAGAGTATATTGAACATTTAAATATTAACATTCTATTGAAAATCTAAATCTCAACATTATTTCAATTTTATGTTCATTCAATTTGAATTTATTTTCATATAAAGATAATATTTTCCTTATGTCGAGTGATATTTGTATCTCGATCATCTGCTTTTAATTTGCGTTGAAATTTGAGCATTGATAATATCGGCCAAATACTGAATTTACAATAAAAGAAATTCAATTTACTGAATATACTAACACTACGAATAAAGTTTAAATATACCTCCTTGTGATAATTAAGTCATGCAATAAATGTCAAACGCTTATTGTGGATGATTGACTATATTAAAAGTATAACAATATGATATAGAATAAATTAATAATACTTTAAAAAATTACAGTTTTACATAAAGATTTTACCTGGAATGAATTTTTTTATGAAAATATGATCAATTTTATATTTATTATGATTTATACTATCATAACAGGTGGTAATTCATTAGAATTATATTCATAAATGGTATCATCATCATCAGCATTGATAACTAAATAATTCCAATTTATCGAATAATAATTTGAAGAGAGATAAATTTTAAGATATAAATGTTGAACATATATATATATCTATATATATATATATATATATATATATATATATATATATATATATATTTCAATTTATTTAAGTGCACATGGATGACGTTGATTAGAAATTTTATAGTACATTAATGACGATTATAATTATTTCATTATTATACTTATCGTATTTATGTTTCAAGAATTTTCGAATTTTTAATAAATATATGCACAAATTTATTGATAATCGAGAATATAATAAATTCTCTTTCATTATTCGATCTTTTTCATTCCTCGCGTCTACTTTATACACATATTTTACTTCAATAATTTTCCATTTAATCAGCTAACTCAAATCATTTTATACTTAGCAATTTATTCATTTATTATTGATTTTAGTACATTACCAGGACTTTATTATCCCATATAGTTTCGTATAATATGAAAAATATTACACATTATAATAATAAGGATTCATAACTTTAATTTCTGTAAATAAATTACAATGATATTTCCAACAAAAATGGAATTTCATAATTATTTTATTTAAAATAGATATGAAAGTACATTGGATATCAAATACTAAAACTTTTTGCTATCCTTAAATTCTTATGGTATTTTAATAACAATTATTCTTTTATATATATATACTTCAAACTTTTTCTACTAACTTCATATACTTGTTTAAATAATATAAAAAAAAAATTTCGATCTACTACAATAATTTTTTATTATTAGCAAAGCTATATTAATATTGTTAAATATAAGTGGAAAAATTAATTATTCGTTATACGTACGTGGAAGCCAAAGCTTTATTAGTTACAAATTGTTAAAGCTAAATCAAAGATGCTATTTAATGTTTTTATCTCTCGTAAATGTTGAAGTTTTAACAATGTATGGAAATCCTAAAGCATTATTAAGTTTTCCATATTGATGAAAATTCATGTAGGGCCGTATAGGCTTTTTATTAATAGAAAATATATGAACAATAACCTATTATTTGATAATTGAAATCGATAATATTTAGAATAGAAGATTTATAAGTTCTGATGTATTTGCATCAATTTATTCATTATAATTTTGATAAATTAAAAAATTCAGAAAAATAACTTTTGTAATTTCATGTTTATACTAGATAAAGTTACGTATGTATATTCTTAATTAATTAAAAAGATTATTAACCGAATTAATATCAGATTGTAAATTTTAATTATTATATTGATGTAAAGAAGTAATAAAATTATTTCAATGTGGTTTTTTACTTTAGTAAAAATTATCATGCTTTGAAAAGATTTTGTAAGAAATTTTGTAATATTTCTGAATCGATATTTGCACGACATTTCTAACATTTGCAAAACACAAGTCGACATTTTTCAAGTTCAATTCACGTAGTAATAAGAATAGGAAATTGTTAAAACTACTGAAATAAATGTAATAAATTCAAATCTTCTATATGTTCATTGCATTTGATTTGAAAATAAGAAAATATATGAACATTCTTAGACATTATGAATTACATATTAAAAAGATATAGAAAACTGTGACAATAATCTCGAAGAGGATTCGATAAGAAACTAGGAAATACATGTTATCGCATTTGTCACAGAAAAGCATGTCAAAAGATAAATACATAACATCCATACTAACTAAGAATAAAATTAATAATAATTTTATAAATTCATAAAATCTAATGATTACCGTTGAATGGCAAAATTACTTTATTTCACAATTATAATTCAACTGTGATTCATAAAACAAAATTAGCAGAGAGTCGATGGATCAAAAGCAAGATAACCGATGTAGGTATTGTAATCAGTTCATTACTCATCCTTCATGCCTATACATCGTTCATACACAACAATAATTGAGTCCATACAACTTTAAGTAACATAAAGTACGAAGGTATAATATGTACTCGATCCGTTAATCATCTATTGCACTAATGCTATATAAAACAAACAAACAAAACAAACAAAAAAACAAAAAAACAAAAAACAAAAAAAAAACAAAAAAAAAAACAAAAAAAAAACTTCTAAACTTAAGTTGTGAAAATAACTTCTCGATTTCTTCTCCATTAAATATACATAGTACATTTAATCCATAATTCATGTACCTAATATTACGACCGAGTTAAACAATGCCAGAACATTAAGTATGTGGTCGATTTGGTTAAAGGTAAAAGTTTAAAATATAGATTTAACAAGCTCATTAAGACTA
>NW_011948415.1:15029696-15103613 GCF_000503995.2 Ceratosolen solmsi marchali
ATTCCATTTTTTGTTCCTAAAATGAAGCTTTTTAAATTATCAACTTCGTATTGAAAAGTTTATATTTAAAAAAGGGCAATACGAATATTGCATATTTTTTTAAACACACAAAAATTTTATATTTATTTAAAAAATACTTTCTTTTTAGTTGAAAAATTAAATTAACAAAATTACGAAGGCGTAAGGTAAAATTTTTCATTATTAGCTTATATAACGTTAAATTTTTTTTTTTTTTATACTCCTCATGTAAGTTGAAAATTAAATAGACTGTATTTAAGTCTGAAATGTTTCTTCAAAGTACACAAAATTTACTTAAAAATTTGCATACCTAAATTAAGGGTCCTTATTGAAGAAATTTATCAATTATTAAATAAAGCGTCTTGCGTCATGTAAAAATAAAATTGACATAGAAATAATTTCATATATTCTAAAAATGAACGTATAAAGTATCATTATTAATAATATGCTAGCTTTGTGTTAAAGTAATCTTTAGTTTTAAAATAAATTCGCATTAAATTAATTAGTTTCGACCAAATTTTTTCGAGCGTAAATTTCATTTCACTTAACCGAATTTTTCAATTATTTAATTTTTCATCACATATCTTGTACCTTTTTATTCATAATGTATTATTAACTTCATTAACCAGTTTTTAAACTTTTATCAGGCAATAATATATTTTACAAATATAAATATCATCATTTATAAATATCATTCGGTATTACCAAAACGTGTGATGTTTAAAAAATTTCTTGATCTTACTACAAAAAACAACGTCTGAATAAGTTTCTCAAAACTCATGTCATCGATTTTAAATGGAAATACTTGCTTACTTGCAACTATTATTAAATACATACTTTCCGTACACAACTGTCTAAGATGTTATATGCACTTTATGAATTTTCAAAGGCAGATTTTCAGTATACGAATTCTCGAGCTAATAAATAATCGTCATCGGAACGTCATAGCAGTCCAAGCGCATAAGCTTTTGTCGGAATTCAAGAGCTGAAGATTAATATAAAGTATCGTATTATTACAATTTGTCGTAACAGTGTCCCGCCTGCGTACATAGTATTCACATTCTAAAATATTATTCAAAAGACACGCAATTGAAACAACCGTCGCAGAGAGAAAGACGCCAAAAGGGTATCCTACGCTCATCGGTAAGCTTACAAAATATAATTAATAACCCCCCATCCCACCCCTCACTCTTAACAAGTCTCTCAATTTATCAATCTATTTGTACCAAACGATGTAGATCGATATACGTTCTCCAAGATATGGTTGTTTTAATCGAAAAATGCATATGCGATAGCGATAATTTTAATACAGTGCTTTGTCTCGATCGAGGACACTATTTTCTTCTTCTTTTTTTTTTTTAATCAATATTCAGTTCTGACGGACTATTAATACAATATTGCTACGGATTCAACCATAATTAGTTTGGATTTTATTTATAACAATCTTATATTACAGTTCTATTTTAAATTTTATTAATGTATACAAACATGAGGTACTTATGCGATTAAGTGTAAACATATTTCGAAAAAGTTTAACTCAGCTGAAAGTTTATAAAAATATGTTTGTCCTTATAAAAGATAAAAAAAAACATTATTCTTTTTCTATTTTAACTTGAAAAAAAATTTAAAGACATTCCTATTATTTGAGTACAAAAAATATTTTATATGTAAACAAGCGCCTATCAATGAAACATATGTATGTACATTTCACTTAATATTTACCAATTAAACTTAACTACAATTAAAATTAAACCGCCCAGATATTTGAATAAATATATCGAAAATACATATTTGAATTTTCTATTAATTTTCATATTATATCTTTTATTGATTTAACGAACTTATAAATTCAAACTTATAAATGAATATTTTTTATTTCTTATGTACAGTATACTTTTTAAGAATAAATAGATAATGTTTATGTATTGTTTAACTGATTTTTCATTCGAATACAAATAAACTTAAATACAAAAAGTTTGTATAAACCTTGTAAAAACTTAAATTTAAACTTTGTAAATTATTTTGAAACTTATGCTAACTTCATTTATCTTCTGATAAATAATTGGAATGTAAACTTTAACAGTTGCAAAAGTAATTGAATTTTTATCTAACTTTAACAACAAATTCCTTACATTAATAAAAAATCCTATTATAAATTTTTTTTACTAAAACTTATGTTCGTAGCTGGAATACGATTGTCTCTATAATTCAAAAAATAACTTGGATGTATTTCTCCTATATGTACTTATTTTTCACTTAATCAAATTTGAAGATCCATGAAATTTAAATTTTATAACCGAGGCCATTTAACTATTTGAAAGTTTACGTATTTATGAAACAAAGATTCTTTATATAAAAGCACATGTCCATACAAGTTTTGGGCATTATATAAAATATTATTTTAAGTATTAATAATAAGATTAATTTT
Organism: Ceratosolen solmsi marchali; assembly: GCF_000503995.2. Taxonomy (NCBI): domain Eukaryota; kingdom Metazoa; phylum Arthropoda; class Insecta; order Hymenoptera; family Agaonidae; genus Ceratosolen; species Ceratosolen solmsi. The sequence continues at coordinate 15,032,143 of NW_011948415.1, forward strand.
ATAATTTTGACCTTCCTTTATGCAAACTACTTGAAAGTATTAATGCGATGAAAAATATATAAATATGTTGCTTGGTAAATGTAAAATTTCCATCTTATTCTAAGTACGAATCCAATACAATACGAATATGCAGTTTATTATCAGAAATCAAATAGTTTTCTATAATTATCATTAATTAGTCTTTAAAAAAATTTTCTTTATTCTTATTTAATATTTTTAATAAAACATCTATGATTTTGATCTATGGCTTTAGTTAATACTTAAGCTTTAGTTCATCCGTTTTATAGTGGTATATTATGTATTGGCGTTTAAAAAAAAAAATTAAATTAAAATTAAATAATAATAAAAAAAATCTCTGGACAATAATAGTGTTTATACCTCTGTAATAAAAGAATTGGTGAAAAAATTAATAACAATAAGCAAAATGTCTTGTTAAAGTACGCTTCTTTCCACAAAAACTGTACATTTATTTCATAACTAAAGTACGTACACACGAGCAAAGAAGAATGCTGTATAACAACATTTTAGAAGAAAAATACTTAATCAATCCTTAACCATTATGTAATGCAAATGTGTTCTAAGTTTCAATAAATATTTGAAAAACATAGATAATATTGACAAATGAAATTCTTGGTACACTGTGTTCTAATTGATATTATTTCGAAATCTTATATTACGGTCGAACAAGCCTGCAATTACTGAACCAGAGCTGATTAATTCATTAACATAGAACATGGGATTCCTTACCTTGAACGCTAATAAAACTAATATTGCATATTATATATATATTTTTTCTCTTTAATATACCATAACATTGTCTTTTTAAATAATCACAAAAAATAATAATCAAATATACAAAATCATTTGAATTTTTAGCAAATAATAACTTAAGTATACAAAAAAACCTTTTTATATTTTCTTTCAAATTTTTCATTATGTTTAAAATTTATTTGAATTATATTTTACAATTTTAAATACAAATATTGTATACATATGATGGATTGTAGTTGTTTTTATGAATAAATTTAATATTAGATTTAAATTGAAAAAAAAAACAAACATTGCATTTCCTATATCTCTTACTTTTCCAAGCTTTTTTACACATACATTTTTCCAAAATTTTACTCATAAAATAAATAGAAATTTACTCTTTTTATTTATATTTTGAAGTTATATCGATCAAATAATCAATATTTTAATTTGATTCAACAAATTATTTTATTATAAATAGAAATTAATTACCCAAATAATTAATAAATTATGGGAATTATTAAGATTTTTATTTCTATTATATTACACGGCAAATGTAGTGATATATTTGAATATAATTATATTTATTTTCAAATAATGAGTTACTTTACTCAATTATAATTAAATATTAATTTCACATGTCGAATTTTTATTCAACAAAGTAAAATTATAATTAAAAATTAAATTAAATATATATATATATATATATATATATATATATATATATCTGATAATTCATAATAGACATTAACTCAAATAGTTCACCCCCATTATAAAAGAAAATTGTTGAGTTCTTTCATTGTTCTTCATAATTTTTAAAGATAATACTAATCGTTATAAAATTAGAAAAATATGTTGTATTACAACAACAACAAAAATTACTTCATCCTACACAAGCCCTTATATAAAATATATATTTATAAATATATTACTAATATACAATATCATAAGTTTAGATATTTATTGAAAATAATAATCGAAAGATTTCTTTTGCAGCTACAAACCCTAAACATAAATGTATAATTTATATAAAATAATTATAATGAAGAAATTCATACTGTCAGTGAAACTGTAAACAGATTGATTGTACTATCCGTGGTAATCAAATTAGCGTTGGTAAAAGTATACATTTGTGTATTCATTACTTGATTACTAATTAATCATTCATACACAAGAGAGAATGCATATCCTCCTACTTATTAGAAAATGTTATAACAAATAGATTATTCATAAAATAATTATATTTTTTTAGTTCACGTTAACGTATAGCCTAATTAGAAGTTTTAACTCTCTGAAGATAAAAATGTGTTTTTTAATCAGACCACGCAATATTAATACAAAATACCCAACTATTTATTGCCATTATTGACCTATTATGGACCAAGTCTTGGAAAATAACTAAATTTAATTCTATGTGAAAATAATTTTCCCAGGATTCAAATAGTATCATTAATTTTTTTTTCTTTTTTTTTGTAAATTAATTATACAACATAAAATCACATTACATTTAATATAATATTAATAATTAAAATTGAAAAGTCTATGTTAAAAAAATACATAGCTTTATAAAATGTTATAACTGATTTAACTGATTTATAAAGCAAATCAAACTTCAAATCATTACTTTTTATTACCATAATTTTCATCGATTAAATTTTTCAAATTTTTACCCTAAAAATTACCTTTGCATTTTTCATTGTTTTATTTTAAGCTTGAAATTGTAATTATGACTTAATTTAAATTCTGCGTCGAGTTAAATGTTTAAACACAGGAAAGAAATCGAATTTCTGTCTTGATACCGTACTATTTAAAGTATAATAATGGCCGTTTAAATTAAAATTTACTTTTTTCAGTATAATTATTCTTATGCATTCGTCATAAAAACCATAAATTTGAATAATTTCAATTTTTGGTGTTGCACGGCTGATGTTGGATAACAATCAAGAATTGAAAAAATAAGTAATTGATAAGTATGCACGTTTGGAATTCCAACAATACATTGAAATTAATTGTAGAAGCAGGTGACGTAAGCATCAAGCATTAAAGCATCATACAAAGAAATTAAATGAAAATGCCGCTCAAGTTCCCAATTACATTTAAGGAAATGAAACGAAAAAATCGAGCTCGTTAATTATATTATATTATAACTTGCAGATTTTTTTTTTGTTTGTTTTGTTTTTCTTTTCATTAATATAGTCACCATCCAGTATTACGTGGCCATACCTAATAAAAAGCAAATAAATAAATAAAGATAAAAAAAGCATTTCAGAAATGTGAGGAATGGTCGTGCCATGAAATTGAGAGGCGTGCAAACGATTGGTAGAAAGAGAAGAGTTTGTGAAAAAGCAAGGCGAGTGGATTTAACGACTCGGATGCTCTTTTCGCGTCGTTATGTGAATTGAGTCACGAACGTTGTGACACGAAATTGAGAAAATCTGTCATAATCGCCTATAGGCGAAAATGCCGCCGTTGCTGCTTTGAGAGAAGTTTCCGAAAATAATTTGACGCGTCGGGAATAGGAAAACGGAGCTAGTGGAAACTCACGAAAAGGAAAATAGTTGAACAATAATTCTAACGGTGGACGAGATAACGAGAGATGACGGGAAGGATTCTGAATCTTAAGTACAAAGAAGTCGTTGCTTCTGATTGTTGCGTAAAACTGAAATAATTTCTGACAAAGAAAAAAACTAATATTTTGTACTTACAACTACTCTTTTTGTGTACTTGTTATTTATAAATATACGACGAGATAATAATCGTTATATTGGCTTCGAGATTGATTTATTATGCTTATTGATTTGCATAAATAAGACTTTTTGTAAACGATTAGCATTATATAAGTATCGTGGTTATAAAAAATAAAGAAAAACTTAATTATTTGGAATAACATAATTTTACTAGCAATTGAATAATAATAATAATAATAATAATAATAATAATGATAATGATAATAATGATAATAATAATAATGACAATAATAATGATGATAATAATAATAATAAGCATATGAATACTCAAAAAGAATAAATTCAAAGGAAAAAGAAAGAGAAGTATAAGCTGATTTTTTTTTAAATTAATTAATCTCGTATTATTTAGAACTCTATATCATAAGTAAAGATGTAAAGTGTTTTTTAATTATTTCTGTCAGCACTTAGCAAACTTAATTCTCAAATTTTTATTGGTAGAGCTTCAATATTTTTCTTCTATTGTTGTACTCCGGCTGACTGTTCTGTTTCAACTTTTTCACGCATTTGTAATATAATCAGAATCGGATTTTCATGAAATAATTAGGGCTTTGTTGTCTATAATAATTTTAGCTAAAATACTTTGTCATATTTTATTAAGCAATTAATCGATTTTCTTTGAATTATCATACAATTAAAGTACAATATTATAAGAGCAAAAACGTATCCATACGCGAATCATTTTCCAAATTCTATCATTCAATGTTTAATTCACTTATGTATTACATATAATTGAAAAATACATGATAATATTTGATAACATATAATAAAAATCAATAATAGTTGGAATTAATGTTTACAAAGTCTGAAAATAATTATAAATAAGTGTCGTTGTTGCCTTACGCAGAATAAAAATGAAGAATCTACAGATTTTATTTATTTGGCCATGTATAATTTTTAAGCTTTCAGCATTGTTGAAACGACGAAATAATTAACGAAAACATTTTTATATGAGAATTTAAGTATCTGATTAATCACGGTAATCCATCATTTTTAACTATCTCACTTTCTCGTACATCTGCGAAACGAATCATATTACTACCTCATGTTGGCATACTGTCGCTTGCCAAATTTCACAAATGTAGTCGTTCTTTTTGTTGACATATACTCTCGATAACATTACATCAATCCTTTAAAACATACTGAAAAATCTTGCAATATCCTATAATATAATTCTACAATATTCAACGTCCCTCATAAGAATAATAAATTTCACATTCGCACAGCTGGCAGTGCCGTGTTATTCCCATATATATATATATATATATATATATATATATATATTTTTTTTTTTTTTTTGTGAAATAATGTCATCTTTGTCGTAAATTTCGAGACTATACTTGTATAAAAATTAACCTTATCGTATCAGTAACTTTGTCATCGTTACACTCTACCGATGCAAATTGAAAAAGACGGCGATATATTCAATTCGATCCATAAATCTTTCGCCAAATTTATTTACGAATTCGATAAATAATAATTTACATTCAACTACTGCAAAGATATTAATAATATTTCTATTTTCCAAATAAATTTTTACGATATTATGAAGAAGGTTTTTAGACTACGGCATTAGCATCAAATTGACCAAACTTACCTTTGGTTGATATTTTCTGCGCGTCAAATTGCAGCGCGAGACATAAAGTATTGACGCAAAATCAATCAATAAACATATAACGCACTACTACCTAATTAATAGAATGTCAAATAGTCTGTAAACGGGTATATATTACATAGAGAGCAGCCCATTCTCCATTATGCAAATTTGTACGGATGTATCGACAAACGCGTATGTATGTGGGGTAAGCGCAATTGTCCCAACCATTCGACAATCCTCCCAGTCATTTAAATGAGTGCAATCTCTTTTTTCATACTTTAGCGAGGTTAAATGATGAGAAATTTTTGTCGGTAGAGCTTTTGGTCAATGCTCTCTTGCTACTTGCTCCTTTTTCATGCACAGTCTCGACCTCTTTTATGTTTTATTTGCAACAGCTTAGAAATTAGCAATTTGACAATACGAGCGAAATATATAGCGCATTAGTTATGAGTTTCACCCAACACACAGTGTCAAAATATTTAACGATTACTTTAATGCATTGAAAATTATGAAATTTACTGTTTATTTACTGTACGAAGCATATTTTTACTACGGGAAAAAAATTTTGTCTTTCAAGCACGAAAACTTTCATAGATAATTAATTATTCATCCAATCATCGTTTATTTACTTAAATATTTATAAATACATATACTCATCATTTTTTTCGTTTTCAATAATAAATAAAATGTAAAGAATTTAAAATGTAACTTTTAAGCATCATATCTGCAAAAAAAAAACACAAATAATATAATTTGTTTCTTTTTTTTTTTTTTTTTTTTTTTTTAATTATCAGTAATAGAATATTGTACCTTGTTTATAATTAATTATTATACTATTCTATAAGGAGTATTAGAAAATGAAAGAAATTTATATCGACATTGAAGTTTTTAATTTTAATATCAGAAACAAATTTTATATTAAATTCAAAATTTAAGTAAGAAGTAGACAGTAAAAATATTAGCGCTACTCTGTGGGGTGCGCGTGCGTGTGTGAAAAGAATAGTAATTGAATACTTAAAATTTTTTCTTAATAAAGCTATCAAAATTATTAATTATTATAATATGCAAAGGTCACCTTTTTTTATATTATTTCTTTCTTTTTACATGATATTTCTCATTACTCCATTCAAAAGTTTAAAATGTTTTATAAAAGTGAATTATATTTCTAAATTTATTTCCATAAATTCAATACAAAATACTACGACGATATAATAAAAGACATTCTAGAGACTATATGATACTAAAATGCCAAGATAAAAAAAAATTATTTGAATGTGAATTAAAGAAAAGTTCAGTTTTATTTAAATATTGTGCGATAGTGATTATCTTAATATATATAATGTAACTTTAATTCCATTTCAATGAAATGCTTACACCTTTATTAATTTTGATCATTATGATATTTTATATAACATACATTAGATAATTAATTATACTTAATTGTTTTTTTACACTGCAAAATTAAATTAAGTAAAAAATTGCTACTATCGTAATAATAACGGGAAATTTAATGTCTTTTATTCGTCGAATACTTAAATTATTCCTTTTCCTCTAATGTCTTATGGGAGAATTATATCCTATCATATTAAATCTACCAATGAACTGTACTCCAAAGAATTAGTAATTGTATTAGTAATTAGTTATTACCGACTATGAATAATTATTCAATTAACTTTTTGTTCTGATTTGCAGCAATCACTTTGTCCATTATGTAGACACCTCTCTTCCATGTGTATGACTTAATCTTATTTGGTGATACGATTTATGTTTATGATATACTTACATTCACATCGAGCGAGTAGGATTATGTTTACTCTGTCGACTTTGTTGTCACAAAATTTTATAAAATATAGCTCATTGAAATCAATTATTCGAAGATAATTTATAAGAATTTAAAACATTTGCTATTGCCCTAATTGTAAAAATTAATTCCGTTTTATATTTTAAGATATATTGTATATAGAACGTGAGAGAAAGTAAGAAATTGTTGTTTTATTCGATTATCGTTATAGCCTTCGTGAAATTTGTCCGACAATTTACATAATTTACCTGTGTTGCTGCAACGGATTAACGATTTGTGAAAATATGAGAATGTCAAGACCGGTGAGCAGCTGTGTATGTTAGCTGACGAGTCGCAACATATTTTAATTTTGAATGTTACTTTAAACTTATTATCTAAGGTAAATGAGGACATAACTTCGTACTGCACATCGTATGTACATTTTTCCTTATAATATACGTTTGGTAAGTATGCACGCTTGCGTAATTGTTTTAAGCCTAATTTATTATTCTTTTTTTCAGAATTGTATTTAAGTCCAAAAAATTATGATTAATATTTATAAAAAATAAGCATAAAATTCCATTATGATTCCAGATATGACTTCGGTCAGTTAATTATAATACTCGCTATTGAAATTACAAATTTGATTTTTCTACGAATCAATAAACTTTATTGCAATGTTCCTATTATTTATCGATTAGTTTTAGAATCATTTAGAGATTTAATGTCTTATCAATCATAACTATCGAATGACAATTCTAAATAAAAATTGTTTATAAATTTGCTCCTAAAATAATTATTCTACATAATTTCAATGAATTGTGATAATATTAATTTATAAATATATCATATTTTCCATAGTTCATTGACGTTATAAAAATATAAAAATACAATCAGTATTTATAAATAGTACAAGTTAAAAAAGAATTTATGGAATAAAAGATGGCTCTTGTAACATTTATGCAATGTACTACATAGTAAAATTAATTATTTCCTATATGAGTTTTATAATGAAATTTACAATAATATCCCTTTGAAGTGGTCTAATTTTAATTTTTTTTTTCTTTTTTTTTTTTTTTTTTTTTTTATACAAGTTTTATCTATTGAACTTATTGAACGTATAACATTGATCTTCACATTCGTACTTGTAATCAAAATGTAATGTATCGATGACTATAAAGTTGCCGATTACGGATTTTATAATTTGATATTTAACACAACTTTATTTCGATATATGTTTAATGAATGAAAAACACACTAATATTGATGTGCGCGCGATCTTGAAATATAGTAGTGATAAGTTAAAATGTAATATTCGTTCGTTTTATTTATCTATAATAATCGTGTGCTCAATGTATCTTGAAAGGTGTAAATTTTGATAGATTGAAATCTCTACTTCGAATATTGTATGAGTAAATAAGATTATCTCTTTATTTACTTGCAGCTATCAATCTCTGTTTAAGTAACGAGTTTCATCTGAAAAACATATTTTCAATAATCTGTGTTGAAATTGATACTCTAATCCCTGATGGGCCAACACTGTTATTCCTATCAGTCTTATAACTGCCAATCAGACCATTATAAATATTTCAAATATCCATAATAATGCTATTTATATGTCATAAGCGAACCTTATATCAAGCTCAAGTCGCTTTCATAGCATCTAACAATATAATTTCTTAAGACCGTTTCCACGTTTCTAGTGTTTGTATTAAAAAAATAAAAATAAAAAAATAATAATAATAATAATAATAATAATAATAATAACCAAGTGAAAGGGTAGTGACGTACGGGCCATCTTCTACATCCACAAGCGAAAGCTATTCACTTTAAATCTTGACGAATAGTCTTATTGACAAATGCAACGGCTACGACGAGTCTTGCGAACTCATTTGTACACGCGCGTCGGCAATTTCTGCGCACACATATTAGAGGAAGTGAGAGTGCGTGTCGGACTCGTTCGGAAAACCCATTAGGCTTAACCAACCAAGTTACATAGCTTCCTTCACTTATCCACGAGAGTAATTGTGTGTCTACGAGCTCCATAGTTGGATCCTGGCGCTAAATAGTTATAACGGCCAGCCAATCTTTCGTGCTACGTCCACGCGATAAAAGATGTCGAATTTTCAACCATTTTATTTTAAATCATTTGTATTAACAGGGAAACAATGTGGCTGGAGGACCAGAGGGAATTATTAACGCGAATCAGCAGAGAGCCAACGTTGAAAATATCTGGTGATTAATGGTCGGCGACGCGAAAGCGTAAAATCTTTTACGATGCAATCGGCATCGATCGCACTGACTGCACATCAAAAAGAAGGAATTGACTTGTTCTTTTTTTTTTCTGAAAGGGGAGCGGGGGTGTGGACTATTTGGTCAATTATGATAAATAATCAAAATTCTCAGTAGTAATAAATTTTTTTTTCAAAAAGTTTCCAATTCTTATATTACATATTTTATTTGCATTTTTTTCCATAATACATGATAATAAAATATAAAATAATGTAATGTCTATTCTGTTAACTAATCATGTTCATAGATTAAAGTATGAGAAACTTTTTTACCAACAATTTATCTGCAGAAAAGCCATTTTTCATATACTGGCACAGAAAAATAAATAAAGCAGATAAAAGAAGTAATTTATGTAGTCAGCCACTCACATGTCGAACTGCAAATTTAAATCCGTGGCATCATTCATTATTGTTATACAATTACTAGCGAGGGAAGTTGAATTTTAAAAACATTCGTCAAAAATACGTATAAGTTAATAACTAACATATCGAATAATATATTTATATTGCATTGTATTATTAGTATCGCAACATTAAATTTTACTGAATTTCGTTAATTCTATGTAAAGGACAACAGAACTTGATCCTTCGTTAGAATAATTAAATACAATATGTGAATATTTTTTGTTCGATAAATGATTAAAACGATAAGAACAATATTTATTGCAAATTCTCATCCCATAATTTAAAAATAAGTTTTAGAAAATATCTAATTTCAACATGAATTTACACGAGATCTCGTGTATGATTGCAACTGGTATTATTATAGTTAACTACGGCATTTAAATGTTAGAAATTTGTTACCATAATAAACGAGTTCTTGACGCTTTCTATCCATGTTCACATGATGTTTGGCGTATTGCTAGGTAATGTGGCTCATTGGATTATTAAATGTACAGGTGACGTACATAATACTCTTTGCGTTATAGTTTCACGGTAGTAATCTCGCGAAATTCAGGTCGCCTATTAAAATTATAATAATTGTATATGTATTGTATATATATATATATATATATATATATATATATATTTCTCAAGCTACACAATATATCTAATATTAAACAAGGCAATTATTAATCTATATTTTCAAGAAACTAATTTAACATAATCGTTTTTATTAAAAAAATATTCGTTGAATGTTGCAATGCATCCGTAATAGATGTGAAATCGAATGTAGAAGCTTTATAATGAATATTAATAAATAAAAAATAGCAATTTTGTAATTAAAATAATCGAATCAAAATTGTAAGAACAACATAATTGAATTAAAATTAAATCATATTAAGTAACTTGAATTAATTAATTTATTTATTATCAATTAATATCACATGCTGAATAGAAATAATTTGCAACAAAGCATAAAATTTACCATTGAATGATAATATTAAAATTTCTTACATTTTTCCTGTGCTACATTGAACCTTGAGGTTCAAAAAAAAAAAAAAAAATAAGGAAAATCGTTTGTTAAGATAAAGTTTAAAATTTTATTTATTATCAAATTAATGAGAATTAAATCTTATAGAAAAGAGTGTAAGAAAGTGAAACAATAATATATTTCTTAAATAATAAATAATTTTATAATTGGTTATTGGTATGTATTGGTTATTATACTTCATTTTAAAAATCGACAATAGATGGAAATTACAAATTTAAGAGGCAACTTCTGGTTTCTTTATTATAAAAGAGAACTAATCCTCTCTCACTCTCAAAAAATAGTGCTAATGAACGCCGAGAAGATACTGTCGGTTACTAAAGTTAACTAATATTTATTTAAAGCTAAGTTGATTTAACGGCAAAGTCAAGTAATTTATCTTCGTTAAAAGTTAAATATTCTTGACAGTTTTTGACATTTATATAAGTTACAGAAATTTATTATTTAAATATTAATTCATTAGTTTTTTTTAATATTAATAATAATTGTAAATAATATAAAACATTTCTATCAAATTTTCTATATGGATTTTTAATTATATATTTCTTTAACATATAATTCAATTCTTCATAAATGAAAAAAAATTTATTAATAGTTTTTTTTTGTCCCTTCTAAATATATATGACCTAATACACTATTATAGTTTTGCTCTAAAAATTAGCATTTCGTTATTAATAATATTATCGTATACATTTTTTTTTCATTTTTTTATTATTATTTTATTATTTAAAATTTTATTATTAATCTTCGATTCATTAAAAATTTATGTCTATAGGTATGTATGTGTGTGCGTGGGTGCTTCAAACATTAATTTTTACATTAATTAATATTTCGTTAACTGATGAAGCAGTATAATAGTACATCAACTTAACAATAACTGCAATAAGACAGACCATATTGATAAACTGTGGAAAATGATATATTTTTAAATAAATATTTATATTTTTTTTTTCAGTTATTGAAAATGTAAAATAAATACCTTACGGAAAAAGAAAAACTACATCTTTTTTAGAACCAAATGATAATTTCGACCACTATAACTGAAGCAATTACAGTCATTTAGAAACCGTGAGAACGATGTTTGTTACTATTCTAAAATACTAAAAATAAATATTACGAATATAGGATAGTCTAATAAAAGTCTAACCTTTATTTATTTATGCTATTCTAATAAACTGTTACATAGTTAAATAAAATAACCTATGAATAATATAAATGGTTGCCTCTATTAAAGTATTTATATATAAAATATAAGTATTGATTAATATTAAATTTCGACTTCGATATGTATATTAATAAATTTTTAAATAAATAAATATTATATGATCAATATATAATATCGAAGTATAATTGTTAGTAGTAATTTTTTTCAATCTAAATTATATTCAAAATTGATGTAAGATGTCCACGATATATGATATATATGGAACAAATTTTTATAATTGTAATATTTTGATAAATTTACCAATTGGTTAATAATAGTTAATATAATCATTGTAGTAAATTTTAATAAAACAACTATTTTTGCAAAATACTTCTTAAGACACCAGCTAGTGTACTTAGTTAAGTAGATTTTTATGAACAATATTTTGTATTCAATGATATCTTACTGGTTATTTATTAATATATAAAAAAAAAACAATTATTTTGAATATTATGATTTTTTCCTATACTTGTTTACAATTTTATTTAGATAAAGTTAGAAAATTATATATAGAAACGATCAAAGCTTATTAAAAGTGTGATACTCAATGAAAATGTACATAAATTTATGTAAAGGAACAATAAAAATGCCCATAAATAACGTAGTAGTTACTCTAAATAATTCAAATCTCTCGAGATTATTCGTTTTAAATGAAATTAATAAAAGAACAAATTAATAAAAACAAAATTATACATTAGAATAAATAATAATACATTCAATAATTTACTTTAATATAATTAAAATGTAAAAAATGTACAATTTTTAGTTAATTTACAACTTCAATATGTTACTTGTATTATCGCGATAATAAAAGCGATAATAATGCAGAATATAATATATATTCTAAATTATAAATAATGGAAGCGTAATTTAATAATAAAACTTGTTAAAAAAATTTAACTTTCGTGTAAATCTAATATTAATATTAATATTTGTACATACGTGCTTAAAAGAAAGATTAATTATAAAACTATTATTTTTAGATAATAATTAAATTAATAATGTTGACAAATGATCAAAGACTAATGGATAATAGTAGATAATGCACAATACTCTTACTTTATGAGTAATTTTTCGGTATTTTTGTTGACTATTCTGAATTTTCATTGGTAATTCAATGTTCCGCTGACTATGGATTTCCATTTTTTTTTTTTTTTTAACTTCAAAACTACGATTTTTACGCTACACTATATATATTGCAGTTCGATATTTTATTATATTTGCTACTATAAACCCATTGCTGATTACAATGCGAGTTTTCACCTACTGAGATAAAGCTGAGAATAAGCGTATCTTTCATGTTATCCACTTTTCAAGAAACTTATTTTCTCCTATTGAAAAATTTTGTTTCCATATTGATCAAGAACGAATAATTTTTTATAGCTATCCATCATCCTCATACAAATATGTCTTATAAATTAAATTTTTTATATAAGGAATTAATAACGTTCCAAATATGACATATCGATTTGAAGATATAACAATTATAGACGTTTACATTATTTTATATGTTACGGGAAATGTTTTATTTATTACGGGTAGTATAAATGGCAAAATCTGAAACAATTTGTATTTCTAATTGAGAGAAGAAATATGATAATTTTGTTTTATACATAATTGCATTAATTTTCACTTATTGACGAAAACTAGATCCTCTCGTCTTTTTACTAGTACGTTTTCACTTACATTAAAACATTACAATTATTTTGTTTCCTCCGTACGAAAACTATTATATTTTAATTTAATGTGTGCAATTTTTTGTAGAGAATATCATAATTCATTATCATTTAAAGGTGCAGTAATTAAGTAGCTATGAAAAGAGAGAGGAGGCTCGAAATTAATTATTAATTAAATTATACTTAAATAATAATAATAATAATAATAATAATAACATAGTACATAATTAAATCAATAAATAATGAATTAATAGTTTTCCAAAAAAAATTTTATACATCATATCATCTGAACAGAAAATCACAAAATTTATAAAGTAATTTAAAGAAATTTCAAATTATATCTGTAAAATTATTAATGAACTAATATATATTTAAAGTATTAAAAAAAAAAAAAAAAAAACGTAATACTATATAGCAAAATTTTGTCTCTTTATAATTGATCTTGACAATCCAATATTTTACAAAACAATAATTTATTAGAATAAATAAATAAATGAAATCTTTTTAACCTGTTTTATTGATTTGACAAACTTTTGTAAGAAAAAAATTTGAAAAAATTCTTTTTACCGTAAAATTATAACGTTGGTTTTTAAAATACGATATAGGATATATAATATATTCGATTTTCACAAAAAATGTTTTATAAATTAAACTTTCATGCATATGAGATTAAGTCATAGAATTTATGCTCGCATTAAGTTTAAATCCTTACTTACATTTGCTTTTAAAGGACTGTTCTAAAATATTCATTATTCGTCTATGAAATTTATTTAATATTTAAATAAACTATGCCAAGCAAAATTTACACATTCATTTAATTTAATCAAATTTACCGGACTTCTTGTAAAATACGTAAAAATAATATTTATATATTGAAATAAAGACATTGATATTTTGCACTATTATTAATATATATATATATATATATATATATATATATAATCTTATCGCTAAGTCGAAAAATTAAAATGTCTAAAACAAGTAAGAAATAGATAAAAATAATAATAATAAAGAAACAACAACAACAACAACAAAACAAATGTCCAATTGTTACGAGCTTGGTGAAAGCAAAAAGTATAGTTTAAGCGGTAGAATAAGGCTAAGTCAAAGGAAAAGGTAAGCAAAGCAAGTAAACGAACATGGCACAGCGCATTGTTTCGAGAAATGACAAAATATCGTTGAAAGGAAAAGCCAACATAGCCTCTACCTCTATTACATTAAGTAAATCGTAGGAGTGAGAGACAAAGGAGCGTAAAAGTAGGAGCAGTTTTTCTCTGTCAATACATGCCAGGCCCTTGCACCACAGGCGTCCATCCAAGTTATTCGAGGTTTGCTAAAATTGCAGACCTCGTTCTTCTCTCTCACCAACGCGTTGTTATTGACATTTACAACGAGGGATACATGCGCACGAGTGTGCGTATGCACAGTTGCCGATGCGCGTAAAAGTATCTTGAGACTCGGGCGGACGGAAGAACGGCACATGCGACTTATTTGAAATGCGCTTCGGACCAATGAGACAACTCACGAGAAAGAGAGAGAGATCAGTGTGCGTGAAAATTCGCAAAATTCATGAGGATTCGAGGAGAGTGAGCGAATAATGGAGAGACATAGAGAGAGAGAGAGAGAGAGAGAGAGAGTGAGAGAGAGAGAGAGAGAGAGAAAGGCCACACGCGTACAAAGTTTTCCCATCAAGACTTTTACCTTGAAAGAAGAATCCTTCTCTCATTTTTACAATTCCAAAAAGCTAAAATAATGGATTGAATAAGTTAAAATTATTAGTATATATATTTACCTAAAATATTCAGCTTCAAAGTTTCTCATTTCTAATGTACATAATAAAATATTACTGAATTGTCAAAAAAAAAAAAATGTATTTATTATATTTTGTATAATTATAGTTATAATTGATCTGTTTGCATTATTACTTTGATATAATATATAATGTTTTCTTAACTCATCTTCAATATATTTGTTCTATATCATTTTAACCTCAACAATAACACAATATTTTCGTTGAAAACTTGTATTACTTGATTTTTCTTTCTACACTAAGTCAAAGGTACATGTTATTAGCTAAATGTACAGTAGCGGAGTATACTCATAAAGGATAAAATTAAACATTTCAAAAGAATTGAATAGGAACTTTAACTATTTAATATTATATAACAAATACTATAGTATTGTTTACGTGCTATTTTGCCAAATAAAGTCCAATGTTATACAATTATTATATTATTTTATTTTAGACGTTGAATTATTTATTCCGATTCGTAAGAAATACAACTATAAATATTAAATTTAATCATCATAGAATGAGATAGAATAACCTTTTTATAATTGTTCATCTTATGATCTTCAAATTATATTGTAAATGAAAAAAGTCTGTTAATAAAATGAAATCGTAGACGTATGAAATTTGAAAATATAGTAGTAAATAAGTTTGAATATTACATACAATATAAAATTTTTAATATTTTCTATTTATAGAATATAAAATATGAAAGTATGATACTGTGCTAATTAATAGAAACTTGTACTTCTTCAATAATCATTACAATTATTTACATCTTTATTACATATAAAATATATAATATTTCCTAGTACTTGATTATTTTAATTTTCCTACTCAAAGAAAAGACTTTTTTATTTCTCAATTAAAAAAAAAAATTAATGTTTACGAGGTTCATTTTTTAAAAACCTTCTTCTACCTTAATATAAATATAAAACTTTAAATTTTTTACTTTAATATAAAGTTTTGAATATGTTTTGAGTATTCAAATATTATACTATTATAAAGTAAAATATAATTTCTCTGCATAGATTCTTACAATTTAAAAAAAAAAAAATATATATATATATATATATATATTAGATACTTTTTCAATAATCAGTCATTATTAACTTTTTGTACGTTTAAACATTAAATCGAAATTATATTTTTTTGCAATGTCATTAAAAAAAGAGATATATATTTGCTTAAAAAATGTAAACAGTTTTTAAACATAAATCTTATATTTCATAGTAATCATATATAAATAGAATAATATAAGCTATTGTATGATTATAAATTCGATATATTATTTTTAAAAAGCGTATCGTGTTAAATGAACTTAGTCACAACATAATGTAATTATTCAACTATCATGCCCCTTTAATAGATAATCCATAAAGTATAATATTAATATGTGAACATTTTCAAAACGATGAATAATCAAATATTATACGTATTATGTGTTATTACTTCGATTAATTAAATTAATATATGTCCCTGAAAATTGGAAATTTTTTAACGAGCTGTATTACAATGTCTTTCACCACCTTATTCGTGCATTTTATTTTGTATTATCAGTCCAATAATATAGTCTAATAATTCGAATGTTACAATGAGAAACTTTTTGCATTCAAATGCGCATGTAGCATTTTCAAGTAAAGCCTCTTCAACTAATCTCAGAAAAATTGATAATATATTTTCCCTGTCACAGCGAATAACATAAATACTCATTTTCGACATTGCATAAGTTCAAGAAAGATAAGAAATTTTACTTGGATAGGACAATGCCTTACACTCCTGTAGTGCGGCCTATAAACACCTAAACAATTCCACGTTTCGTCCAATCTCCTCCTGTGCCTACTTAATAAATCGACAACAATTAAATACAGAAAAGGAAGCCGATACGAAGGATAGACGCTCGAGCGTAAGAGTAAAAGTACGTAGGGCCCTATGCGCAAATAATCGATTTCATATTGGCTCGGGCCAGCGTCGAACGGGACCCTACTACTCTCCTGCGCCCGAGAAAGTGAAGCATTCTTGCACTTCTCTCCCCTCCTCCCCGCCCGACCAATCCCCTCAAGCAGGCCCACTCCTTTCTCTCCACTTAGCGTTGGCCCACTGATCCCGCAAAGTCGGCGGCGGACTGCGCAAATCGCGTACTCTTGCATAACGTTAACCGTGACCGGCGACTCTATGCAGCTCCACCACGGTGAACGACCCCCACCTCGGCGACTCCTTCTTCGCTTTCTTTCCTTTATCGCTTCCTAACCAAGCCGGGGTTCCAAGGTCAGCGACTACCGCTTATACAAGGAGGAATCCTTGCCCATCCGCTCACGTATTGCCCACTCATCCCATCATACAACTGCGTAAATCCAACGAGTTTTATCGACGACGTAAGACTGGACGATTACAGCTGCCTCGATTATTCCATACCCGGGCTTTCGTGTCTTACCCACATCTCTGTGCCTATAAATTTCCAATCGACGGTTAAAACATTTAAACAATTGCGCCAATCGATGGGCAATTAATTCACTACCAATTCAACGTGATTTTACACGTGATGGGCTATGAGTAATTTAGTCGTAATAAAAAACACTAAAGGATTCGTAACTGAAACTTCATTAGTCGTAACAGTCCAACTTCATTTCTATCTTTAATTATGCTGTTTCATTGGCTTTCCCCACTTTATTGGCCTATTTTAATGCTAATATTTGACTTTAATATCAAGTTGCGCTCGCTTTGTGTGACCGTAAGGGAATTCGCGCGCCAGCCAATCGATTAACACAATTTATATAGACGAACCTAACGAAATGTTTCGTTTCCGAGTTCATAAGCGGTACGAATTAATAATCTTAAAAATATATAAAATCAACAATTTTCCATCAATAATTTTTAATTATTAATTCTTTGTTAATTCAATTTATTTCATTTACAGTGTTTGTACATTGAAAGAACATGTTAAATAGAGAATATACTTGTCTTGCATATTTAAAACCATTTGACACTTTTATTTAATTTAATTTTTATTTTCTTTTTTTTCTTTTTTTTTTCTTTTTTTTTCTTTTTTCTTTTTTTTCCTTTTTTTTTTTTTTATTTGAATAATAGTTCCACAACTCTCGTCGTATATTTCAAATCGTATTGCGTTTACGGCAAGAAAAATATACGGCAATAAAAGAAATATTGCATTGCTTTACAATAAATTTTTCTCTTATTTAACCCTCGCTGGATTCATGAATACTTTGAATTCATCTAAAGTATTACTTCCTGAATAATGTATAGATAAATTTTATAATAAATTTTAAGCATAAACGGTAAAATAATTATTACTGTTTACACATACATAATTAAGATTATTTTACATTATTATTTGACTTGTGTAATAAAAGAACTCTAACATTAGAAATAATAATATATTTGCACAAAATTTCAATGCTATCTTATCACAACTACAATTACATTATATTATATTATTAGATTAAATTATAACTGTAAAAACGGTGGAAAATTCCTAATTCCTAAATATTTATGTAAAAGTTTAAAGCTTAATAAATTAGACGTAAGGTAATTCATTAATTGATTATGAACTATGCTTATTTTAAATAAAGAAATATTTATGTAAAAGTTTAAAGCTTAATAAATTAGACGTAAGGTACTTTGGTCATTGATATTGCAATAAGAAAAATTAAATAAATTCTTGAACAATTTTTTTCATTTAAATCAATTAAATCTAATATTTTAATCAGATGTCTGCTATTCTTTAAAGCGATATAATTTACATTTAATAATAATTTATAAAAATCAAAATTTACCGATGAAAAATTAATAAACTTCAATTAATCGAAATAAGAAATTTAATATTTAAAAGGGAGAGTTTTTAGTTTATATGATTTACATAAAAAAAGTATTATACTCAAATATAAAAATTTTCAAACAAATAGTACAAATCGTCTAGCACAATGTTTCTCAAATAAATTTTAATTGCAAATATCTTGTAACTTGATTTTTATCCTTGCGTTTAAGGAAATTTATATTTTTTAAATATATCCCACTGTTTACCTATTTTAATTATCAGAACGTAACGATTATTTTTATAATCGTTATGTTTTTTTATTAAATCTCGTTAAAAAATTAATGAATAAATAAATAAATAACTACATATCATTTAAAATTCAATGAGGAAATCATAGGATCGAAACGTAGTGTAGACGGATGTAAATCCTGCTTGCGAGTAAAATTACTTAAATTTAATATTTAATTTAATTCAATATTTTGTTAAAGTCATAGTAAATTTTGTAATTAAATTAAATAAATATTGATAGAGCATATTAAAATTATTTTTAAAATGATAGAATTTGCACACATTTTAAATCTTCATAATTATAATGGCACTATTACTTGTAATATCGTATTATTTATGAGGTATAACTATTAAAGTATTTATGCATATTTTACATGTATCCATTATTAAAATTTACAATGTGTTTAACCAATTTATGTTTTGTTTTTTTTTTTTTTTTTTTTTTATAGTTAGTATTTTATAATCAGATCTAAGTTTGAACAGTTACCGAATTTCTATGAAATTTCTAAATAAAATTAACAATATAGCCGAGTTAAATGAAATCTACTATATTTCAAATTAAAATGAGATCATTTTAGGTAAAACAATATATACGCAATATAATTATTTGAATTATGGGTAACGAATTTAAAGAGCAGCCCCAAAAAATTCAATAAAGGTGCTCGTTAATCTAGCATTTAAAAAGTCATTATATGGTTAACGTTGTATCTAATTTCATTTCCGACTTCCACTCTAACGGATATCACGACTAATTTTGTGTCCGTGCGCACTTTGCTATTTTAACAACACACACGCTTAGGGACTACAGACCAAAAAAGAAAACCACAACTCTGCACAAATTCACATATACAAGGCCGAAATCTCAGGCGGCGAAACTCTCTGTGGGACGTTGGTGCGCGGCGTTGGTCCACAGAACGATTAGCCATGATAACAAGTAATTAATGTCGGGGCATTAATTAAAATGTTAAGCTCACCGAGGGAACTAATGAGACGTTATAAGCGCGAATATCACTGAAAACAGTAAACGAGGTACGCGAGAGATGATGCCGCGAGTCTGTATATGCAACTTCCAAATTTATGTTATCCAAACTAAAGCTGCAGTAGAAAAGAAGTATAAAAACAGGGAGAGACAAATATATATATATATAATGAATGTTCGGGTATGATTATATTATAATGCCAGAATTATTCAAAAAAGTTTTTGTCAATAAGATAATTTAACTAGTTTACGTTTAAAGAATTTTTTACTAAAATATTATTGCAATATATTAATTTTTTACATTGTAATTTAGACAGTCAAATTTAAAGAGACGGAAGTATAAAAGTCAAATTATTTCTAATTGTGATATTTCTCTTTATGCGACGCTAATGTTATCTACTAAAGGCCATATGGTGCTCTTAAATTTCAAACTAACTACAAATTCTACCTACCTTAATTTATATTATCTATTTCCTCTTAAAATATTCTACAAATTATACATTTACATTATTCGTTATATTTGCTCATTTGAAGAAAAAAAAATAATATGTTTTTAACGCTAATATTTATTTTCGAACAATCGATGATTTATGGTTTATGCTTGGTGAAAGCTAATATCCTGTTCCGAACAAGATTGACTTTTTTTATAGATAAAAGATTTCTGAATTATAATGTTACCACGAAATCATCATAATATCAATAAAAAAAATTTCTTATTCATTCATCCTTACTATGTATTATCTAAAATTGTCGTTAATGTAATTTTTATAATGTTTTAATATTGTTAAAAAGATATTTAAAATCGACAGTATCTATAAAAATTCGGGTAAAAAAGACTGTTACGAACTCTTCGTGAATTCTTCAAGTTTAAAATGTTGCTGAAGAGGAAGAAAACAACAGATCCATAGACGGAATAAGCAAGGCACTATTACCAGTTTGAGAAACCATTTGTTTTAGACACCGTGGTGATTCAGCTTGGGGAACTCAAATTGAGCGCGATGAAAACATCGGCACTTACAGTCTTAAGAACATTTGCGTTGATAAGAAATAGAGAAGAGATGCAGCAACCGAAAAAGAATAATGAAAAGGGAAATCATCGGGGAAATAGAGGCAAATGCAAATGGAAGAATAAAGAGATTATAAGATGAAGATTTCCTCAGATTCACCAACGTTTCCATAACACATGTATTAAAAAAGCTGTAAGTATACTCTCACTAGCTATCAGTAGGTGAAACTTTACCAATACTATAATATAACTCATAGAACTTATATATTTAAATGCAGATGCGATATATCGACAAAAATGGCTACTTCTAAAATTATTATATATTGATTTCTTTCATTTTGTATGAGAAGCTATCAAGGATTGCATATATGTTAATATTGCTCAATTTATACAATATTTACAGTAATAATTATTCATTTATTCCAAAGCCTGCGTAAGCTAATAGTTACTGGAAATTCAATACACTGTAAATAAAACACGTAAAAAATAATTATCTTAATTTTTCGCATATTCTCTTTATTTAATAATGATAATTCATTTAAAGAGTGTAGACTAAATTAAATATATAAAATACCAATTTTAAAGAAAATTATTGATAATTATAGATAACATAAGCTCATCATTATGCCATTCATATCGATGTAAAATATTAGAATATTCGGCCGTAATAATCAAGAAACCCAGTCACGATAAAGACCATAAATAAAATAACAACTATTTTCAAAATAACGAATAACATTAAAAAATATATATATATATATATATATATATATATTTATGCGACTATATAAACATTTTGTTATAGATTAAAAAAAAAAACTTTTTTACAGCACTTTTTGAAATCTACATTTGTTTCAATGCGTCATTATAATGTTCCGTGTAAAATTATCTCCCAGCGGAAAGTACAATTTAGAAAAGTCACGTTCTACATATTTCATCACAATTAGGAGGTAGTGTTTTTATTTTATTCTATTTATTATTTTTTTTTATTTGCCACCGAGAGAAACTTCGTAGGGACTAGTTAATTACTTGGATAGAATCATTAACAAGAGCATATGTAGTGACAGTATAATTATGCAAAAAGCTTGAAAACTCAATGAGCGGCAAAAAGCAAATTTTTGTAAATCTATACCGTAAAAGTGAACAAATTTCCTTCGTCCAAGCAACCTTTCCTTTCCCGGAGCAGGGTTTAGCGTCGGTCTGCAACTTGGCACGAATTTGCACCGTCGAGAAGAAGAAGGAGAAAGTATCTGGGAAAAAGATAAACAATGGCTGTACATTCAAGCAGAGGGAAGGAAAAGAGAGAGATAGTGAGAGAGAGACAGGGCGATTTAACATAAAAGGGTGCGAGGAATAAAAGAAGCATGAGGACAGAGAGAGAGAGAGAGAGACAGGGCGATTTAACATAAAAGGGTGCGAGGAATAAAAGAAGCATGAGGACAGAGAGAGAGAGAGAGAGACAGGGCGATTTAACATAAAAGGGTGCGAGGAATAAAAGAAGCATGAGGACAGAGAGAGAGAGAGAGAGACAGGGCGATTTAACATAAAAGGGTGCGAGGAATAAAAGAAGCATGAGGACAGAGAGAGAGAGAGAGAGACAGGGCGATTTAACATAAAAGGGTGCGAGGAATAAAAGAAGCATGAGGACAGAGAGAGAGAGAGAGAGACAGGGCGATTTAACATAAAAGGGTGCGAGGAATAAAAGAAGCATGAGGACAGAGAGAGAGAGAGAGAGACAGGGCGATTTAACATAAAAGGGTGCGAGGAATAAAAGAAGCATGAGGACAGAGAGAGAGAGAGAGAGACAGGGCGATTTAACATAAAAGGGTGCGAGGAATAAAAGAAGCATGAGGACAGAGAGAGAGAGAGAGAGAGAGAGAGAGAGAGAGAGCTAGGGATAGAGAGATGGCAAATCCTCGGCAAACGAAGATGACAAGGAGTGTCTTCTCTCTTGTGGCTGTTGTTGGTGCTGTGCTTCGCCTCCGTGAGCCCGAGTTCCTCACGAAGCGGTTTACGTTGTCGGGTCAATGAACACTCTCGCTAGCTACGCGTCTTTTTCTTACGTACATACACCTTCATGGCATATACGTATGGCAGTTTCCTCGGCGTTAGAGGGAGACGGTACACCACTTATAGAGACACGCGCACGTATATAGGAAGCTAGAGCCGCCGGAATCGGGGAAATTGTATTGTGGAGATCCGGTTTTCCAGTCACTCGCTTGGGAAGAAAGTGAGGGAAGGTAAAGATGAAAATCTTGAGAAGCCTCCTTTGTTGCTCAGCCTCGGAGCAATAAGCTCCGATAGAGATACGGATAAATACAAATTATCCTCGTATATACTCATCACATTTAATCATCCTTGTCCAGAAATCTTATTCATGTTATAATTTTAACCATCGATTCTGCCGAGAGGAGCCATTGTTGTGGCCAATATCTTCTAATACATATAAAAGCTTTCCAATTGAGCTTATAAATTAAGTACGATATAAGTAATATCGTCTTTAAAACTTTTGATGCAATATTCTGGTGACTTGGCATTTATTATTATTATTATTATTATTATTATTATTATTATTATTATAACATTCATAAGAAATATTTTACTTGGTACGAGCGATAAAACAAAATTTTTTCATTTCTTATTCTAAAAAATAATAAAAAGATAAAGAAAGTTGTACATTTTTGAAGTTGCATCGATCCTTTTAACAATTAAACTTTTATTTAGATTTATTTCTATTTATAAGAATACATAGAATTCTATAGAATTTAAGCATCATTCGATATAGTCGTATGACGTACAATGTACATCTGGCAACATTAATAGCAACTCTATAATGAAGTATTTAAAATAGTTTTGCTATCATACTCATGATTAAAAATAATTTATAATTAGATTATTAACAGAAAAGGTCCATAACAAATACATAAGTAGATTAATTATAGTTACAAAATTTTCAACTATTTTTGAAATTCGAATGTTTGTATACTAAGTAAGTAACATAAATGAAACATTATTTAATTAAAAAACCATTATCACTTGTTACTTTGTATTTAAATGAAAAATATCAAAAATGAAGTATGATTATTAACTTGAAATCTCATCCAAACAATGATAAATCATCTTTTTGAGAAGAAATTTTATATTTAAAACGTGAAATATATGCTGTGTAAGCGTATAACATTTATCCCATTAATGTTGCTACTATAGAATTCTCAAATGATTATTTACTCATCCCATAGCATTTAACTAATATAAATAAAATTGTTTAAAATATATATTTCTTAATCAACAACACCATGATCGAGATTACTTAATAATTTTGCTACTACAATCACTTTATTACTATCATGCTTTCATGCACGATAGAAATCCTATTGACAAACATGATTAATAATGGTATATTATAACTCTTGGTGCGTATGTTTATTCTTAGACAAAAATTTCAGTAAAAATCGATAAAAACAATTAGTATCTATGTAATTAGCAAAGATATCTGACTGCCAGGCGTAAAAAGGCGTCTGCCACGGCGCTATTTTTAAGTATTGAACAAACATAGATCTATTATCATTTCTGTTTATGTTAAAGTGAATACGTCAAGAATAAAAAATATTCCATGTACATCCTTAAAATTATAATTTCCTTTAAATTAAATGACGTGCGATGTTTATGTCAATAAAAAAAGATATTATATATTATAATATTAATACTATGATTTTATTTTATAAACAAACAAAGTTAATAATCTAATCGACGATGTAATAGTAAAAATGTTTATAAAATATCTATTATTATAGCAGAAAGAATTCTGAACTATCAAACAAAACTTCGTGGATAAATTTTAGTCATTTTAGTAATTTACACTAGTAAAATGACATCGACTTTCCGAATATAAAATAATATTAAATTAAATTTTTATCACTATAAAAACGTGTAAAAAAATATCTAAAATATTTATATGTAATATATAAATATGCATTCTAGGAAAGGTACATAGAGTATATAAATTTTTCAAAATGAAATTGTAATTTTAATTATAATTATTAAATATACTTTAAGATTTACTGAAAACATATGAAATTCAAATCAAATCATTAAAGTAAACGATATAATTAAAAATAATTAAGATTATCAATTATAAAAATAATATTCAAGCAATTTGTAAATTTCGGATATTTTTAAAAATATTGACGATAACGATGAAGTAAAAATAATTAAAACTAACATTAAAAGGAAGAAATTAAAAAATTTTAGCCCGTATTCGAAAGAAAATAAAAATATACTATTGTTCAATAAGAAATAAAATCATAAACTTATCAACATTGTATGGGGCAAAGAAGCCCGATATATACAGTACGGAAAGTCAATTTCAATCTTTAAAACGAAAGAAAAATAAATCATGCCAATAAATGCTCAATATCCATTTTAAAATCTTATCTAATATCTGATTAATTAGATTTTCATCTCGTATATAGAATATTATTTAAAACTAGCTATGCAAATTATATTGTAATACATCAATGATCGATCCTTTTATATTTTTTGTAAAGACAATATATATATATATATATATATATATATATATAATAATTTATCTCTTAGCATAATCTTTACAGATTTGGGAATACTAAAACTTTTAAAAGTGCATAAGATTAACAGCGATCCAAAAAAAAAATATATTATATTATATATAAATATATTTTACAGTTCGTGGAAGATATTCAGACTAGTTTCCACAATTTTAATAAGGCGTTATTGCCGGTAAATTCTTGGCGACTAAGAGTTACTCTACACATTCACTCGTTTCTTTTCTTATGTTGTTGACCTTATTTTATAGTTTTTCGTTCTTTAATAAAGTACCCTCTTTATCCTTTCAAATATATTATAATAATTATGTAAAATAATAATTATATATAAAAACAATATTTACTTTTATAAGACGACTAATTATATGATGTATGAATAAAATTGTGATTTCAAAATCGATTATAAAATATTGTGATCGATTCATTTTCATGAAAATACCAAAGCTAAAAGTAACTCTGCATCTCTCGCGTGCATTTTGAGCAATATCAGCTTGACGATTGTAGTGATGTGAATTTTACTCTCTTGAGAGAGAGAGAGAGAGAGAGAGAGAGAGAGAGAGAGAGAGAGAGAGAGTAAAAAAGAAAGAGAAGAGGTACTTTGGTGACTTAGTCTGCAGTTCCATTCACATAGTAGTAATAGGCAAATGTCGCCTTTTCAGGAGCACTGGACCGACGATATACGAGTTGCATGAGCGTACGTAGAGTCGTGTCAGGGGCTCTTGGGAACGATAAACGATGCGCAGCCGTAGCAAACGGATTCAAAAAATTTCTACTAGATTCGTTAACTGTGTACATGACACTCTCGGCCATTTCAATAAGAATAAAGCAAGCTTCACAAAATAAATATTTTATTAAATCTTTAGCATTTTGTTTTTCATTGATCATTAGAACTGGAAACTTAGAGCATACTAATGTATGGTCATGATAAAGAATATTTAACATTTAACGCAATCGTTACGATCATATTATTATTTCCAATTATGTAATTTACACGATTTTCAATTAGACGCAAAAAATTTGATGCAAAAATGTAATTGAGAGAGAACGTTAACGTACAAAAATATGCACATTATAATTTATTAAAAGCCATTGTTTCGATCTACAAGCTCGTAAATTTATCATTTTTTTTTTTTTTTTTTTTTTTGCCAAATAAAAGCCACTTTAACTTTAGTAGAAATTGAAAGAAGTATATTTATACTTAATCACTACATAATATACATGCAATTGTATTGAATCGACACCTACGTCTACGACTGTTTTAACCTTAAACTGCATTTACGCTATTAAAAAAAAAAGGGGGGTGGAGGGGGTAAAGAAGGATAAAAAATAGAATTAATCCCATTTGTCACACTGGCTAATTATCTATTTAAATAGAGCAACTACACTCATCAAGCGGAAAATGTTCATAGCCGAGATAAAAAGAAGAGTAGCTAGAAAAAATTAAGAAAGAAAAAGGTAGAACGCTTGAGTAGAACGGAAATAAAATCGACTTTAGAACGATCACGCTCGATAATTGTGATCATCCGTTACTAGAAGATGTGCGGCAGCTCTCCAACGCCGCTGCCCTTCATCTCTCTATGGCACTTCCTCGACCAGACTTTCTACTCACTTTCGCCCGAGTCTGCTGCATTCTTCCTCCAGCATGCGCTAAAAATCTACGAGTACCGCACCTTGGAAATAGACACGGTCGCTTGAAATATACCCGAAGAAGAAATACCGAGACACGAAGCAACATTTAAGAAAAAGATGGAAATTATTATGTTCATTTAGAATGCTCGATTGTCCAACGATTTGCCTTATTCTCACTTTGTATTATTATAATTTCTAGTTGGAATGAAAGTGATCGATGTTTTTCGTTTTACCGTTCATTCGAAATATAAAGAGCAGCTACTTCTTAAGAATATATGTAATATAAATGTAATTAATTCTTGCTGTATTTATTATTAGTGAGATTTTTATGGGAGATTTTTAATATAGCGTGTAATTAATTAATTCTCTTCGCTAATTACACAATGTATGCCAATTTTTTTTTTAAGACGCATGAAATTATTTCATTAAAAAGTACTTGTATACAATTTTATATATACGTGAGACAGATTCCGAGTTTTTTACATATTAAAACTATGTAATCGGATTGTTCTTGTAATAATTATTTTGCAGTGTTTTTATTAAAAATAAAGAGCTTATAATTTAAAAGCTGTTCGAATCGAAAACTTCCATTATTCCTACGAACGCTCAATTTTGTTCGATCTCATATATTTCTATATACTTCTCTATTTAAATCGTTATAATATAATTTCCTTTCTTCCCTAATTAATAATATAAATTCGCAGTTTCACAGCACAAAAGCGAACATCCTGACTATTTTTTATAAATACACACAGATATTATTAAGATTATTTTTTATAACTTATTTTATATAAAAAAAAAAATAAATAAATAAATAAAAAAAAAAAAACTTTATAATACTTGTATGTTGAATATTGCAATTTAGTCAATTATTTGAATGCTTAAAATATTTTTTTGTATCACATATTTATATGAAATTTATCTCTTCTTTTTAACTACATAAAAGTATTAATTAAGCTCACAGTTACAATTCTAAGTGTATTTATAATTACATTGTTATAAATCTTATAAAAAACATTGTAATACTTTCTGTGTAAAAATAACATACTTCATTGATTTCATAACAAATACTGGTAGTAAAGGAAGAGAGACAACGATGCGAATTATATGCAAGTATATGGCAATGGCATGTTAAGTAGAATGAGACAAGGACGGTGAGATAATATGTAAATTTGTTCAAAACTTGGGTTAATCAACTTTAGCTGAATTTGAATGTAGATCTAGGATCTATCCTGCTATATATTTACTTAAAAAGAATAAAAAGTAAATAAAATACGCACTCAAAGTGATAACAAATTTATAATAAATTTGATAAATTAATAGAAATATGAGCATGGAATAATATATAACAAAATAGAATAAAACATTTGTACGAAAACATGAGAAATGTAAGAAAATTTAAAGCATTTTTTCTACTACATGTGTAAAATTCTAATTCGTATCCGTACTTCTGAAATAATTATTATATTAATGTTTTCAATGTGGAATACATGTGTAACAGTAGTATAACTATATGTACTAAGCTAAAAAAAAAAAAAAAAATAGCTTTTTAAATACACTATTGTAATTATTGGTCAAACGTTTTAATAGTTCAAATTGTTATCTGAATCGATTAAAAAAAATATATAAAAGGCTTCGGTATAATTTTTAAATTATAATTAAAAATAACCTGTAGTATAAAATAAAATGATAAGTCATAATCATTCATCTTTACGGATATGTGTTGTGGTAGCAAATGTTTATCAATAAACTATTAAAAAAATGGATTTGAATTTGTAAACAAAAAAAAAAAAAAAACTAATATTCAAATTTGAATCGACGAAAACAAATAAATATAATTCAGTTTCCTACATTAAAAAAGGAATATTGACCATTCACCAATGAATTTGAAAATGAATTATAAAGATTTTAGATTATAAATTGTAATAATGTAATGTACTAAAATATATTCGCCTCGTCGAAATGACTATGAGAACATTGAAAGTCAAGACATATATATTACAACTAAGATTTTGGATGAGTGGTGATGGACAGCGACAAATGAATTAAGTTTTTAAAATGATGTAAATAATTGTTTTACCTGATATATAATATAAATAATTCGTATAAAATATATTTATAATTAATTTCTATAATAATACACGGGACTTTTTAATGTAATTTTTAATAAAAGAAAAATAGATCTTCGGGGACGTCACAAGATATTGATCTCGAGAACGCGCGAGTACCAAGATTAATGATTACAAGTGTAAAGTAATAATAAAGAAATTCGACGAAATGTTGATTGTAGAGAATCGAGCCGATAGATAAAATCATAAGCTAAGAAAGTTCGAGACTACTTTTATTTTCTCAGCTTCAATGTAATAATTCAGTGCTCATTTATAACCATAGGTCAATGAAATCGTTTAAATTTCAACAAATAAGCCAATGAAATTAGCAATAGTACTTAATAAATATATAACACCAAAAATCAATAAAAAAAAAAAAAAAAAAAAAAAAAAAAAAAAAATCCAGCCTACTACAGCTATACAATCTATTATTAACAAATCTATTACAGCGAGGCGCAACTTACAATACTTGATTAAAAACAAAATAAATAAATAAAAAAACAAACAAACAAAAAAAAACCACGTACTGTTCTAGTTGACTTTTTAAAAATAGGACAATGTTTTGTAAAATTAATTAAAGCAATCGTCTTCAATATACCCAATACACCATTAATATCGGTGCCATTCATTTGTACAGCAACTGAGAGAAGAAACTTGTGGCCAATATTAATGATACGTGTAGATAATTGACACTTGCATTTAAACGAATCTCTGAACTAGTTTATTTAAATTAATATACCAAGAAAGACTATTAATATAAGCCAGATGCAGTATTGAAAAGACATCTTCGCCTTGACGTGCCTTTCTCAGTTCTCATTCCATCAAATGGCGAACACAACAAATATGCGGCGACAAGTAACAATGAAAATTCATCCTTAATGACTCCATAATGAAACGTGAAACAACACGCCCATAGAATTCAATATCATTTATTGTGAGTGTCTTTGCAAAGAAATATTAAGTGTCCTCGTTTCTCCCTCTCTCTCTCTCTCTCTCTCTCTCTCTCTCTCATTTCAGCATCTTTCAATTGATCATTTATTGTTTCATTTAATCTTTAATCATCGTTAATAATAATCGATCTTCACTTGTCATAATCTCCCCTCCCACGCTGCAAACCACGCAACTAGCCACCAAATATACAGATTCCGATAATGCCATTAATATCCATCTTTTTATATCAAATTATTTCTACATATTAGTAATCGAAAATATTTGTCTGTATATCGCACTAAATTGATTGAATAATTTTTTAAAAATTGATGTTAAAAAATAAATATTACGATACAAAAACTACAAAACATTGCACCGCATATGGATATTTTACTACTATCTACTATTTTACTACTACTTTTAATACTATCCTTTAATATTCTCTACTATGATTTCATGCAATGTGGCTTTATTTAATACGTACTATGCAATTTAAAGAACAAATCAACTTTCCAAACAATATTCTTTATTAATAAGTAGCAATTTATTAATAAACAAATTGAGACAAATTTAATATAAAATAGGAAAAAATAATAATTTTATGTTACAATAACCACATGTGGGTGTGTATATATATATATATATATATATATATATGTATGTATGTATGTATGATATAAAATAAAATACAAAAAAAAAAATTAAGAGCATAAAATAAAAAATACGGATCGAAAGAGGGGATGGAAAATTGAGAGGGAATGATCGAAGAAATGGATTTGTAATGTATGACTGTTCGTAAATAAAGACACGTAAGAAGGAGAATTGCACAAAGTTGCTGTTCTTTCTATACATGGAATATAACATCCTAGATCAGCGGCTTGAGTCAGCATCCCTCTATACGTGCATCATTTTCCTTATGTCATTATCTATAACATCTTCACATATATATTTAACATAACTGTTGCTCAGAATCCCTTGAAAACTTACTAGTACTCATCGCTTTCCATAAGTCCTTAAATGCACGACAGTATACAGAAGTTTGTATTTTAGATGCTATTATCCTCTCCGTAGAATACTAGCATTATGTTTTCAAACCAATCGTACCCAGCAGTTGTAGTGGCATAATAATCGATGCTTACCATCCCATGTGAGATCTTTAGGGCTAAGTTGGCCAAGAATAATAGGGAGGTCAACAAGAAATGTGTTATAAGAACTATGAGGAAAAGCATAATCCCTAATAGCATTTCATATTCGAAATGACGTACCTTCAACGAATGTTTTCTATTAAAAGTCTACTACCAACTAAGTATTTTTTGTTACAAACTATAGAGAATTATTTTGCGTACCAGTAAAATAAATTATACAAATTAGTTTACACGTATTACTTCGCAGCTTTTTATTCATTGTTTAAGTTCTCGAAATTTACATTTAACAACACACACATCAAGAATTTTCCATTATTAAGCAGAATATACTATACGATAAAATGTAGTTGTGTTGTATAACTGTTTTATCATACTTTTACCCAAATTTGACGCTTAATCTAATGAAGTACTTTACAGTATTATTAAAAAAATTTTTAAATAATATATTAGTAAAATTTAAAAATATTCTTAATAATTAATTATTTTATAGATTTTTATAAAGAGGTGGAATAGATAAAAAAAAAATGACAAATATATACAATATATGTAATATTTTGACAAATTTAAAATGAGCGATTTTTAAGTTCACACCTCAAGAAATCATAGTGAGTAAATAAAACATGTATAATTAATGATGGTATCTGCAGAAACGCAGAATTGACATAATGAAATTTAATCACAAAGGGACGCAGGAGTTAACCTAACCGTCGAGCGTATGAGGAGAGCTTCAGGAGGGATAATATTGAATTACGAACTATGCGAATGAGATTTTACAGTAGCAAAGAGAAGCATTTTCAACAAATTTACCGCATTGCGAGTTAAAATACCATTGGACATCGAATTAATTACATTTAGCTTGGCTTATGTGTAACTCGTTTCGATACTTTATGTCTGAACGCTTATTTTACACGAATAAGTTTTTAAACTTTCGAAAATTTAAGATAAAAAAAAATGATAATGCAAAAGATTAATAAAAAGTCTTGGATGGATGGTAATGCATTATCTCTTAACAAATATTTTAATATTTGTTAAATATGTTAAAATTATAACATTTGACGTTACATAATTAAACTGACATATAAAAGTGAAATAAGTAATATAAGATAATAGATATTAATTATACATATTGTTAATAATTAAATATTTTATACCACATATTAAATATAAAATGTACACAAATATAAATTAAATATACACACACACACACACACGTACGCACGCACGCACACACACACGTACGCACGCACGCACGCACACGCACATATATATAATAATATGTAAGATAAATGTGAGATTTGTGTAACAAAGAAGAAATTTTGAGTACATCTATAGTAAATTTTTTGTTAAATTACATAAAATCGTGAGAATACGGTGATATCAAAGTGATTTGAAATTTTATAGAGTAGAAAATATCAAAAAATTTGCAGAAGAGACTGTCGCAGTGAGAAATAGAATAAATTTCTTATGATTTCCGTAAAGACTTAGATATGCTAAAACAGCTGTTTTTTTTTAGTTAAAGTACAAATAATCTCTTTTTTATTTTCACATAAAATATTTTAGGGCTATGTGATAATAAATAATTTTGTTTCACTTCTTTAAAACAACTGAAATAAATAATTGTAGCTAGAGTTTACAGAAATTTTGATAAAATAATTCATCATACACAAAATAAATTATGTATATTGAATTAATAAACAATATTTATTAATAATAATCCATTTTAAGTAATGAATATTTTAAAGTAATACGATTAAAAATTGATTCACCTATGTAAGGTTACTACGTAAAAGAAGTTTATTTTCTTTTCTACAACTATACATTATTAATCTATCTAATAAAAATTTACGTACAAGCAGTAATATGTCAATGTATTTTCTTACAAATTTTTAATACAATATATATAATATTTTTAATCATATAATTTTTCTTTTTCTAATAAACAGGAAGGATATTTATGCTTTACTTAATGTTATTCTAATTTTTAACACGCAAACTATAATAGAAAATCATTATTTATAATTGGGTGATTTATTTTGTTTATTTATTTATGTTTAATTAGTTAATACATTCGAACACAATTTTATTACATTAAATTTATTCGTGCGTTAAAATTACCAAGGTAATAATAGCTTTTCTTTTTAATTAGAAAAAAAATTTCTTTAATTTACAAAAAATAATACAAAACAATAGTTTGAAGGTTACTCACCGATGCATAAAATCAACAATAAAGCTTCAATCAATTTGCCTATCGTTTTTACATTAAATATCAATGTCGTAATAAAACAGTAGACAAACTTAATACCTTGTAAAATCACAATAACATGTCACGCTCTCTGATATTTTATTTGTACAACAGACTACATTCATTACAAAATACCCTATAATGATAAAAAGGATAAACAGCGAATGAGAGAAGATGAGGAAAGCACGAACTCAAGCACACGAGTAAATATAATTAATCTTCTTACATCTGAAGGCAGTATTGCGAAATAGAAATACGTAATAAGTGCCTTAGTTAATTCCTTTCACGCTTAATGTGTTTGCATAGTGAAACATAGCGTTCGTTCATTTTAATTTCTTAAAATTCTATGTTATTCTTGTGTTTTTCTTTCGATTCTAAAAATTATACTCTACAAACTGAATTCATCGTATAATTTTTGGGACTTGTCCGATTAAGTCGCAAGCGTAGCTTTCTTAATCATCGTACGATTTAAGGGCGCAAGGGGGAAACACTGACATATAAAAACGAAATAACTTTGTAGATGGAACTGTCTCGGTGCTCATCGCTAAAACTCTAATTTCCTTTACTATTATGAAACTAATTTACGATGATAGAATTGGAGAAACTAGGTCGAACAACCAGTTAGACTCGATCATTACAAGCAATCGATTTTCAACCAAATAGAAAATTTAGCCAAAAATTTTAAAGAATTTAGAAATTAGTTATTTAGATTTAAAATTAAAACTATCAATTTTAATTCAAGTACTGATTATAAAGCCGAGAAATACTTCGATTATATATAAGTTGAAAATTTTCAAATCAACAGAAATTCTATTTTATGAAAAAATGAAAAAATTTCATTTCTTTTATATGCGCACTTATGCGCGAATAAACCGGCAGATAAAGGAATAAAAACTATATTTCAAACAAATATTACAATAATTTAAAAGGCAGTTCGAGTAAAGTTTACAGACAAAAACGACATTTGCAATGAGGTTTCTACAATAATTCTTCCATTCTTAATACGATAAAATTGATAAAAATTTGTTTTAAATTTTAAACGATCATTCCTTACTATTTAATAAAGAATATGATAATCTATGTTTAGCATAAATTAAAGAACTTTTCTAATTATAGCCAATTATCCATAAGATATATTTGCTCAAATGTTAAAAAAGATATAGTATTAGAATTTTTAAAAATTTTGTCATGTATCAAGTACGTAAAAAATTATGCAATTCATTTCATTAAATTTGTATTTTTTTTATACCATCAAAATACTACTAAATGTTTAAACGGCGTATGCTTTACGCTTAGCTATTGTTAGTATCAACAAAATATAATCCGTAATGTTCATGACAGTTTCATACAATAACGATAATTATTTATTTCTATAATATCTATAATCAAGTATCGAAAAAAAAAGATTTTCACTTTGTGATAAATATTTGTGAAATAACTTTTTAATTTTGGATTTAGAAAGTTTAGCCTATGGTGCACATGTAGAATATGTAGAGAAATTTTAATGTTACACGACAAGACATGGCAAATGATTGTCATCGATAACAATTCAATTAAACAAAACAGATTAAACGATCTTGCTCTAATTCTCCATGTAATCACGAAATATACAAAAATTACAATACAATAAATATAGAGAAGGACAAAAGAGAAAGCAGAGGCTTTAGCGTATGGATATGTGTTGCAGTCGGATCAGAAAAACTAAGGATGTGAAAGAGAAGGAGATTCAAACGACATTTCCGCACAACTTTTTCAAGCGATAAACGACTCGCTCAAGATCGTCAAATTCTATTCAATCGTCAAATTCGGAAATACACAAGAATATAGGCATAAGCGAGCGTACGATTTTAAATGTAATTTTAAACGAAAATCTTGTAGAGAAACTTCATATTTGCTTCTTACTCACTTACTTTTCTTGCAAACGAGCGATTTCATACAACGATTCGCAGTAATGTCAGATTCTACAAAGAAGCTTATGATGGGCGAGCTTAAGGCACTGTCTATTTGTCTGTTTGTATGTTTCTCTCTCTCTCTCTCTCTCTCTCTCTCTCTCTCTGTCTTTCAATCTCTGCGCGCGCGCATACCCACCACGGTGTACCCTTTCTCATTCTAAAGGAGAGCCAGAAGGATATCCGAGATTATAGATGAGACAGGCTTATACCTTTGTGATGCGGTATCCGTAGCTTCCCTTCCTCTTTCATAGCCAGCAACTTCATGTAAATAAAGCCTTGGAAGCTTTAAGTGCATGTGGACTTTGAAGCGAATGAATGCAAGTGTGCCAGAAAAAAAAGTGAAAGAGGTTACTCTCCCTGCGGAGCTTGTTCACTTTAATGACATATGAGTGCATAAGTTACTAGATTTCATCTTTTGCCAAATGGAGCACGAGACTAGATTTCGAATTATTCATTATAATTTTCTCGTATTATTTCTATTATTGACGATAATTCATACCCTTGTGGAAATAATTGAACATTGTAATTAGTAAGTGGATCATTCTGTGTTTTGAAAAAAAAAAGAAGATTTGAATTATATTAATCGTAAAAAAATTTAATCGCACTCAAAACAATAATTTTCAATCCCCTGTGTAAGCTTTAATTCTTCAAATTGAATATTATTTTTCAGCCTTTATTCCATTATTATTAGTTCAATTTGTTGCATTATTGTTTTTTAATTGTTTATTTTCATATAATATTTAGAACTTTCTTTATATTTTAAGCGATGAAAACTTTATTATTTTTATTATGTTACTGCTTAAAATATTAAAACATACATGATTTACTTAAGCGACTAAAATATTTTCTAAATTACTAATGGGATAAATTTAACACATATTAAACTTATAATAATATAGCTTTCAATATTTACATAATTGAATGTAATATCTAGCTGCTGAAATTTTAAATAAAATCATATATCGTATAAGCTCTATATTAAAATGGAATGTACTTTATTTATGAAATCCTTGAAAAATTAAAAACGGCGTTCTTATACGAATTGTACAAATTGGCTTTTTTTTTTAATCTTTAGAGATTTTTAATGCATAATAAATTACAACGATTTATCATATAAGTACATATGTCGGTAATGTATTACTCGATTAATTATTAGATTAATTCAATATAGATGCTTATAGCTATAGTTCACGCTATAACCTACGTAAGTACATGAAATCCGTAAAACTAGCATAAAACTCGTGTATGAGCGCTTAACTCATATTTACTTGTTCCAATGAAAAACTCGCACATAATATACTAATTTCGATAAAAAAATTCCAATTATTAATTTTCTGTTCGTATCGTTACTATATTCTATTTACTTGTATAAGTGAATTAGATAAAGATCATGAAAGTATAATAAAATATTATTGAAAAGAACATTACTTGCTTTATAGTATTTATAAATTATTTATTTTTATTTATTTATTTATTTATTTATAAATTTTATTTCCATCATTAGATGAAATATTATCGAGTCTATTTCTTGAAATATGCTAATATTATTAAAGAATTTTTATTCTTCCTTATTAAATATTAAATTAAATTTAAATTAAACAACAATTTTTTAATCCGTTAGATTTCGTGAAATCAATATTACATCATTGAATTTTCTAGCGCGTTTAGTGAAAGTAAATCGATAATCCTACCATGTAAGTTATACACCAATTTAATTGTATATATATATATATATATATATTCAGTTTAAAGATTATGAAAGGGAGAGTTGGAGCAGTATACTCATGCTTTGATTTTAGTCAAAACGATTAATTCCGTTCTTATACTCTTCTTTCTTTTTTCTCGCAGGTTTTCCTCGTCTTTATATATCCTCTTATCTAATTTTCTCCTAATCCTATAGTATTAATAAATTTTAATTTACTAATAATTTTCTGCATTTATTTTAATACAAAAATACATAACCAGTACTGAAATTATTGGTATGAAATGAAATCACCTAAATACGCGCATAAAATATTGTAAAAATAATATCTATTAATTTACAGCTATCTAATTAGAATATATCGTTTCAATTTACGTTATTAAAAGCTAATAAACTATAGATAACAAAATTGTATTAATAAGCATAGCTAACACAAAACTAACAAGATCTGTGAATGAGTATGCGTGAATTTTGTGTGCGCGCATATCTGGGTTATAGAGCAAAAATGAAAGTATAAGTCAAGTTACATTCATCATTTAATTACTATATCGTATATTAAAAATTCATATAAACAATTTAATGAATTTGTGAAGGCATATTTATCCATTGTATTGCCAGATTTTTCTGGTCCTTTGCCCTTGCCAGTTCAACCGATCTCCAAGCCTCTAATGCAAACCTACTGAGCCTTGTCGACAAAGCGATTGAGGCGCGGATAGATGAGATTGATTTGACCCTTTCGACGAGTGAACAGTGATAGTAAATGGTATTTAGAAACAATTAGTGCACGATATTTTGAAACGACCATACAAAATACATTCCACACATTTAGTCACATGGTTTTGAGGATTCCATTAAATATTCTAAAATGTCAAAACAGAAACAGAGAGAAAGATAAAAGCAGAGGAATAAAAAAAAGTAAAGAAACTAGACAAGAAGAGTCACGAATAAATATATATATAGAGGGGGGGGGGGGGGGGAGAACGTTGAGGGTTACGTTGAAAGATAATCGGTTGGCGTTGGCTTCTCTGATTGGATTGTAATTCGCGCCATCCATCCAGACCAATTAAGGGCTTATGATAATGGGAGTCAGAAAATCCATTTAACTCGACTCGATTTGCTTCCCCAATCGCGGAATTGGTGCGCGAAATCCCCAACGTGAGATATATAGAGCTTTAGATTTTCGCAGCGAGGCAAGACTGGCTCAAGCATAGATGCCGTTCTCTGTTACGAAGTGCAATGGAGAAAGATAATGAGAAAGTGAGAGAGAGAGAGAGAGAGAGAGAGAGAGAGAGAGACTCAAAGGAGTTTCACGAAGTAGAAGTGAGCGAAGTATGAGATGAAGGGAAGTCTCATACTTTTCATTACCATCAATACGTTTCGATTATCAATAATGAGATAGAAGGAGAATAAGATCGAGAAAAAGGAGAGGGTGAAAATTGCACTCCATGTCAGTCATTAGCTCACACGACCTTAATTTAATCTCACTCGCTAAATCGATAAACACAAGATTATCATAGGACCGCTACGAAACAAAAAATTGCCAGCTTATCGCTTCACACACCTCCCCCCCCCCCCCTAAGCAATACACACTTTACGTCAGTCACTCTCTACCCATCGGATATCATCGATGCTCTAACATTAGAATACTACTGGACTTTTTTATTCTTCGCGAACCTCATTTCAATAACTTGACTTCTTCTCCCACTCGATCGTCTTCAAACGAAGTTTAAATTTCAAAGCTAGTGAAGTAATATGTGAGGTAAGCGACGAAGATGACGAAAGTGTGGGAGGCAGGGAAGAAGAGTTGAAAGCCACTCGTCTGTACGTAACTGCAGCGGAAAAACTAATTTGCCCTCTCAGCGAATACTTTTGTTTGAGCTCGACCCGAGATGTATTTACAGCCTTTCTCGAATCTTTTCACTGAGATTTCTGAAGAGTAAATGGATCGATGAAAACTTTAAGGGATTAAGAAGTAGTATAGAAAGTTTTTCAACTTTTTGGATGGGTAAACGCTCGTTGAAGTATGGCCATGTTGGGAGAAGTTAATGAAAAACTTAAATAAAGCGATTTCTTAGTACTAGAACGAATGTATGAATTTATAAAATTTATATAGCATTTTAATAAATAGCATTCGACTATTTGAGTCGTACTTACCCCTATAGTCGAAGAAATATTGTAGATTTTTAAATAAAAGTATTCGTAAGTGTTTTCAAGCTGATATCAGTATCTAGTGTTATCCACCTATAAAACAAAAACAAACAAAATATAAAAAATGAAGCGTCCTTATTGTAACAAGTAAAATCTTATAATATAAAATTCTTCGTTATTGATTAAAAATAATTTTAGTCAATTGAATGTAGAGGTGATCGATGTTTTTGGGCGAAATGTATTGGAAAAATGGAAAAATGGAAAAATGTAAAAATAACTGAAACAACGATCTCGCGGCGGCATACATAAAATCACAATGATTATAAATGTTGTTATCTTTAAAAATAAAAAATTAGTAAAATAGTAATGGCTTGGAATTATGATAATAAACGTACTTTCTCAGTGTCCTAAGAAGAAAATGAAAGTAAAAGCAGAGCTTAAGAGACTTGAAAATTTATCAAGACAGTCCTCTATAACTCAATTTACGAGTCAATCTTTTATTACTGTAGGCAAGTGACACCATTCATCCAACGCCAACAACGTCAATCTTGACAAATCACGGCACCTGAGCATTTCACAGACGGAACTCACTAATCACTGCGTAGTTTAAGCTCGTTACGATATGATACAAGAATGGCTCAATAAATAGTAATTTGTCCCCGCGGTTCGCGCGTGCCGAGCTTTCGCGATCTCACCAATCGTCTCCCGCCGGCTCCCCTCCCGTCGGGCTCTTGCGTTCGCTTGATTTCCTCGCAGACAGCCGGTCGTAATCCGGATCAACGAGCACGTGAAGACGTCGACGAGGATGTCGTGGAATGGCGAGACCAACGTCGCGGAAAAAGCAGAAAAGAGAAGAAAGGCGGAAAAAGATGTTC
Source organism: Ceratosolen solmsi marchali (assembly GCF_000503995.2). NCBI lineage: Eukaryota > Metazoa > Arthropoda > Insecta > Hymenoptera > Agaonidae > Ceratosolen > Ceratosolen solmsi. The sequence continues at coordinate 15,072,765 of NW_011948415.1, forward strand.
TCCCAAGGTACGACGTCATACATGCGCGCACACACGGCCGATGAAGCTCGAGCGATCGATATCGAAGCAAAAGGAGAGACTCCCATCGGCCCAGCAGCCTTGGTCGCTCTCTTTGACTCGAATGCCAAATACGGGGAAAAGTGCGTTCAGGTGTATGTGCGACGGTCTACTATTGCTGCACCGGCAAGCGCCTTACGGTATTTCGCGCGAATTCAGATTCTACGTCGATTACTACTCAACGCGTATACGTGAAATATTCTTCTCTATTCAACGGGGACTTTTTATTCGGTTTGTTTGATCAATCGAGGCGAGGATTTACGGAAGACTGCGGGCGGCACTTTGATTTGAGCTCTTATTTAATGCTATAAAGCTGCATGCACTTACAGACATTTCAAATTCAACGTATTCTTCGATATTCTAATGTAATACGGAGATATGCAAATTCGAGGAGAGTAGACAATTTCATTGTTAATACATCATAACAGCGCCATAATAACGTAAAAATTAATAATTACAAGTAAATAATATGCGACAAATTTTTCTTCTCTCCGTTTTATTTAAAATATTGATTTTTTTATTTTTACCTCCAAGTCCCCTATTGAAGCGTACATTTGTTAAGTTGACGCTTGACGTCGAGAAGGTACGCGTGACTATTCACATATTTCTAAATTTTATTTATATTTAAACACTTATTGTTATTTCATACGGTATTGTAAAATAACCTTTACCCCAAATATTCATCGGTAATATTAATCTTCGCTGAAGTACATAGGAATTTCAACGTTTATAAGTGAAGAAATAACTTCGTCAAAAATAAAGACTCAGCAAATGTTTTTATAAAAATCTTTACATTACTATTAAGGATAATAACTATTTTTCACTGGTGAATAATTATAAAAATAATCTTTCTACTTCATAGTTTTACATATAATTTTTATGAATTATTAATCAATAAATTTAGTGGATTCTTTATTCGATAGTACCTGCATTAAAGATCGTAATTTATTATCATATATTTTTGAAAATTAATGAGTCATTATAGATCACAAATACTTATCAACGACTGTTCACGCTTATGAGTAATTAAACTAATATTAAAGTTATCAGTATTGATATAATGAATGAAAGAAAAATACTATAAAATATCCAATTACGTAGATAACAAATGTTTTATCAGTTCATTATTATTCTACCTGTGATCAAAATAACTAACTGCACAAGCACGCAGCTAAACTTTTATTTTTTAAAAATAGTCACGCAGTTGCAAAATGACACGAAAATTAAAAAAATCTGCCGGCAGGAAATAATTTAAATGTGATTCAGAATCGGTGAACATTGTTCGTGGCCCAACTTGATTCGTAAAATAATGCAATCGAAAAGGGTCGAGTCACTGGTCGAACGTGATACTCCTTTTTGTTTAATAAATTTCAGATATTTGAGGCATAAAGTAAATATATAGTAAAAATTACTTCTTGCATTGATGTATTATGATCTTCAATTGATATTATTATTACAACTTATATATATATATATATATATATATATATATATATATATATATATATTATATATTTAAAAAACAATAATTGATTGCAATTTTTCATTTAAAAAAAATCTCTATATTAACTGCAAAACAATTAATAGAGAAGAAATAAGACGAGAAAAAAATTATATGATGTAGGTTAAAAAGTTTGTAATACCTATTCTTATTCACGCCTCTAAGGTATTTAAGTTATTTTCAGTTTCATTTATAAATAAGATAAAAATATCTAAAAGTGTTCAAGTTACACTAATTATAATATACCGGATCCTGAATTTTTTTTATATTAAAATGCATCAAAAGTATATAAAATATTGTTCCACGCCATATACGATTAAGCATTTACCAAACAACCTAAGTACTTATAATATATTGAAATTTAATTTTTTAGATAGAAAATTTATATTTATTCTATACTCTCTATCGTATATTAATAGGACATTTCTAAAAATTAAATCCTTACTTTATCATTACAAACAATCATAATAAAAATAGATGTAATTTTAATAATTAGCTTCATGAATTTCATGTGTACAGAATGCAGGTAAACACATATTTACCGTAATTAAAACATTTTAATACATTAATATTGATACACTGAATTAACTTAAATCATAGTTATCTTTTATTATTATAATAAAATTATAATTATTTTATGTATTATAACTATGATATATTATAATGCATATAGGATTATCTAATGTTTCATAATTATTTTATGATACATTTAAATAAAATGTTATGCAAATTAATTTTTTAATATTACTAAATTTGAATTGCTTTGTATAACTAAACTTATTTTGAAAACTAAATTATTAAGAATTTCTGATATCTAATTAATATAAAATTAATTTCAGACTATTTCTTTTTGTTAATTATTTATTGATAATTATTGAATATGAATGAAATTGATTTTTATATTACCTTGCACACATGATAAAACCAATTGTGAACCAATTCACAATGAAAAACTATAAAATCATTTACACTATGTTATCACTTGTATAATGTGATTTGCATGTTTAACTATTAAAGAGGAATAGTGTGAGAGTAAATAATATTCATTTTCAAGAAAACTGATAATTAAAATTATTTATTCGTTGTTATCAAATGACGTATACAAAAAAAAAAACAATAATTTATAAAATGTATACTTTTAGCGTACTTTTACAGTTTCGGAAAAAAATATGTTTATCTTATAAAACTGCCATCTTCTTCATAAGTAATATATATTTTTCAGATTTCTTTTTTCCATTAATTTCATCAGCTCTTTCGCAATCTAATTAGAATTATTCGGCCAAAATGATCAAGCGAATATTTTGACCGTTGCTTGATCTTTTATATCTCTTTATTTTATTTCTTTTTCAGTTAGTATAACCAAAAATTTAATATATATTCTAAATGACCAAACTCTAAAGCAACATGTATATGCACGGCCATGTACGTGTAATGTATCAATGCAACTTTTATATCAATATTGACAAATTTTTATAAATCCATTAATTACATTATACGTGTCGTGTCAGTATAAGGAAAGATGTGGGTGCGCATACAGCACATGTATCTTCGAGAATGTGAATGCTGCAAGATGAATTTGTGAACTATTAGTATTTACAAAAATATTACCAACTTTGTTAGTGTATTATTAAAGAAATGGGTTCATAGAATTAAACCAATATATAAATAAATAATTAAATAAATGCGATTTCTTAATTATTGCATAACACAACCAATAATAAACTAATGTATAATGTTGATTCGTTTGCATTTTTTTTTTTTTTTTTTTTTTTTTTTTTTTTTTTTTTTTTAGACATTTACTTTGCATATTGGCTAATCTCTAATTCAGAATAGAATTTAAAAAGAAGATGTAAATTTTCTTTTACTAGTTAAATCAATGAATTTACTATAATTATACGTCACGTATAATGATAAACGGACTTCACTTTTTAATAAAAGTTCTTTAGCGTTGAAAATACAATTTTCAGTTGAAAATTACTATTAGAGCAATTTGCTCGAAACAACCCTAATCCTCAAATATCCACCGGAAATCTGTCGTAAGCTCTTATTGAAGCTTACATGGCTAAGAATTTTTCTACTGTAAATGAGATATAAAATTCTGGTTAATATACGAATAAGTAATTTTTTATACGAAATATAATATAATAAGAAAATTGCATTAAAATTAAATTTTGCAGTGTATTATAAATCAATTTAAATCAATATACAATCAGATAATGCAAATTTTTATATTGTTACTTATGAATCTGAAATTCATAGGAGAATCTTCTTTTCATTTGATATTTATAAATGAAATGTTAAAATTAGAAATATAATTCATATACTGCAGTGGAAAGGTAAATTCTTTAGTAAATGATATTAATTCATACGCTTAATTTAAAACAAAAACAAAAAAACAAAAAAAAACCTAAAATTACACAGCATATAAATAAATACCCGTAATTAGGCCGCATTTAAATAAATATAACAAATGTAAAATAATAATCTTGAACAGTATACAATAAACCGTATTTATATAAACTCACTTAGCGTTTTATTATTTATAATGTCGTAATATTAAAATAAATTTTCGAGACTGTATTTCTATGTATAAAATATCATTTTTTTTTTAGAAAAAAATTTTAAATAAAAAATATTAGCATAATTGGTAAAACTAAAATAAATATAAGAAAAATTTTGTTTAATCTAATTAAATTTTATCATTACTGGCTAGCTTCCGACTCATTCATCTCAAGAATAAAATATGAAGAGTAAATTAGAATCGATGGTAAAAAAAGAAAAAAAAATAAGTAAATAAGAAAAAAAAAAGCTAATCAAGTGATAATACACGTCCGTAGTTAATCCGGATAATTCTACAACACAGACTTAAAGTAAAAAAATCAATGTAAGTGCCACTCCTGTTTTCAGAGTAATCGAAAAAATGCAGATTACATTGATTAAGGAATTAAAAAAAAAATGGAATATGAAAAAAGCAGGAATCCCTTGATAACAATAAGCATTATTTATACAGGAAAGAACGAAGAGGATCGCGCAATTGGACGTCTCGCAAATGTCAACCGCGGTGAATAGAAAATCTGCTCGGAAGTGCACCTACGCGCCTGGAAAGTCGAATTGGCGTCGCTGTCAAGAATTTTCCTCATTGCTCTTTTGCAAACTCCAGTGTCGCGCCTCCGGAATCTCGAAGGCAGCGGCAAATAGGCGCCGATCCGAGAGCTCCTTTCTCGTCTTCATCGGTCCGTAGCTCCGGATATTGGATATCGAGTTTGAATCGATAGATCGAATCACACCGAGTTATAGCATACCGCCGACTCTCGGTCCATGTTTTGTCGGTGGCGCGTGGTCGGCTCACCCTTGCAAATCCAATTTCTCCGGTAGTCTCACCTTCGCCCGCATCAATAGGGTGACTCGACCGCTCATCGCTGCCAATCTCGTCGACTGCGTCGATCTTTAAGATTCCTCTATCCCCGTTTCTTCGTTTCGCCAGGGAAAAGTGGCCGGGTTGGGAATAAATTATGGACGGCATCGGTAGTTGCTCCTTGAGATATTCGTACGAGTATTATGTCGCACGTTATGTTAATTTATTATAAAAATTTGTTAATTTTTTTCCTCCGTCGCTTGAACGCGCGGAGCTAGTTTTAAATCCTTTAAATTCAGAAGGATATATTCGCTGCCGAATATCCTCAAGAAGAGAATGATTCGGATTAAAGTTTATTATTTATTGCATAATATCCGAATCAAGTCGAAACAATGAGCGATGAACTATAACACGTGGCATTAGATGTTCTTTTAAATATTAAAATGAATTAATTGAATAAATATGACCTTAATGAATATATCCCATTGGAAACTGTAATAACCAGTTGCATTTATTAGTTTTACTATAATTTCTAGCAAAATATTATTAAGATAAAACAAAGATATGCAATCGACACACAATCTTATATGTTCTTAAATATTTATTTGATTGTTAAGTCGAAACAACATCTATACTTTCTCTCAGGATTCAAGTAATTGTCAAGACCGTTGGCTCTCAAATTTCTGTAAACATTTGGGTCCGAGAATTCTCGAACATTTATAATGTTTTAGTTTCAAACGTCTTACAACGTTTATTCGGCCTACGCATAGTAACGTCGATTGGAATTCACCTACCTTCCACATTTTTCTTTTCCCGGAGTTCTCGAAACTTCTCGAACGTTCTCAAGTTAGTCTATTCTCTGCATAACAACATCTATTCATTGTTGCTATCTGCCTAAACAGTCGTGTGAATATATAAAGCAAGCACGCTACGAGTCTCTCTCTCTCTCTCTCTCTTAGTGACAACGCCACGACACAGAATACTGTCTGTCTTAGCAGGATCATCTTCATGGAACAGGCGCTCTCTATTAGCAGAGCCGCCACGGAGTGAACACGCCTTCCGCTTCGTGTGCGTATTAAACGGACTGCTATCGTCTGAACCGCCAAGGAGATTACACGCTATCAATTGTACAAGCATTCAATAACCAGACCTGCAAGGTGCTGAAGGAGCATCGCATCACCCTCAACTCCTACAGATTAAGGGAATCTCGCGCATCTTGATTGAGCACAATCTCTATCTCCAACCTCGACCAGTAGGCCCAAAAAACATACAAGGCACTCGCAAGTAATCACTAACACGATCACCACACACACACGCACACACGCACGCACACAATTTCCGCACCATACGTAACCCTGTTTTGTGGTACACCCACTCTTACACTCACAAGATTCCATCAAGTGAAATCACCAAAGAACTGCATGGATCAGACCACAACTCTCATTATCAACTGAGAATCATTATAGTGTTATTGTAAAATAAATGCAACAATCAGAACGAAAAAAAAGACCTATTAATTACTGAATTACCCCTTCCACTTATCCTGACTTCTCCCACCAATAAACTGGTGGTCGTAGTCTAATCCAGCCATACTGGTCCTTCGACCACTGGATGACTGAAATTCTAAGCACTCTCGCATTCCTATTTGTTACACTGCAAATTTATGTATCTACACAAGTTCACATCAAGGATCGGTAGAAGAAATTCAATAAAAATGAATTGCAAGATAAACGTATAACTATCGTTATATTATAACATATCACCGATATTTAATTACTGCCTGCGAATATAAACAAATAATAACTTGAAAAAATAAAAAAAAATGGATATAGCTTAAATAGGTTGATTATATATAAGCTGTGAAAACATAAGTTTTCGATTAACTATACTAACGTACGTTTATCGAATCTTCTACCTAAATATCTGTAAGTATAATATATAATATTATAGAAATAAGTAGTTTTTAAAAAATAAAATTACACTTTTCTTATATTCTAGGCGTAAATATTTTAAATATACAAGACTTCATGCTGTCTAAAATAATAAATAATTTTAAAAGCTTTCCCGAAAAATGATATATTTCATAATTTATAGACAATATAAACTATGAATTCTATATGGGCTTAAAAATAATTAACAATACTAATTCATGCATACCTACAGCTATTAACAAAAGTAATTGTAAGTAATTGGAATAAACGAGAACGAAATAAATGAATAAGATAAACGTCATAAAAACAAGCGATAAGTGTGAATAAAAATTTACTTTTTTTGTAAGGAATTACTCTACATTATCTGTACATTCTTTTTATCAAACATTCATCATAATTATTTTCAATTTATTGAATTATTTTGCTTTCTTAATCATTTTAATTATTTACAATTAAGAAATCCATGCAGTGCTTATATTAAATAAGCATTATTACGAGGTGAGAAGTAATAAAAAAATTTATCTATCTAGGTTAAAATTTTATTTATTAAAATTAAATATAATCTTCATTTATCAAATATCTTAGATCAATATTTTTAATGGAGAAACATCTTTTAGTATTCTTTTTAACAAGCATTTAATAATAATACGGTACATATCATAACAAAATTAATGAATATTAATATCAAATTCAATTAATAATTTCTAACGTATTAAATTCTATTTAATTAAGTGAGACCAGACAAATAAAATATTCTTTCTACGGCTGATTATTTCAAATATGAAATCATAAATACAATTGGAATTATTTTGTTTGTTATTGTTTAATTTATCGTATGATTTTTTTTCTTTTTATGCTTCTCATGAACGATCGATCAATTGTAAAAATATTATATAATATATGCAGTAATGTTTTCGTCTCTCATTATATCTAATTTAACGTAATAATTAATTTAATTTAATCACAATATTGCCCCAATTAATACGGTAAATTTGTTTTCACGACGAATACCAGAACATAAGATTTAAATTTCATAAAGTCACTTATTTAAACGATGTCCATTATATGTCAGTCAAATAACTGCTCTATTAAATAAAAACAACTTTCAATTGTAAATTAAATAATAAAACTTTAAAAAAATATGTTTTATTTGATCGAGAAATTTTGATAAAATTTATTTAATAAAATTTCTTTATTCTTTATTGAATTGTTTGTAGGTGGTAGATTATTCATATGGTATACGTGAGAAATTATATTTACAGCTATCAATGATAATTCGACATTCAATTTCGATCGTCAAAAAGTTTAATTCAATAAAGCTTGTAGTATAACAAGCTCAAATTAAAAATTCCAGATAAAATATATATGTCCGTACTTTTATTATTTATTATTATTACGGCGGTTATTTGACTGAAAATAAATAATTTACACTTTAAAAATGAATGTCTTAATCATATATAAGAGTTAAATTTTATAAATTTAAGCTATTATACCCATGTAATTCATAAATTGTATTATTCTTTTTCCTTTTATAAATGAAGGATGTTATATTACAAGAAAGTATCGATATATAAAGATTAGAAGCAAATCGTATCGTTGAAAACAGTCAAATCTCTTTATAAACTCAGCGCGTACGAGCGCCCAAAACTCAATGGACGTCACTTGCACGCATCGCAGTTACTAACCTTTATCGTCTTATCTATCGAATAATTATATCGTTTAAAAAGCGAATTAATGTTCGATTGAAAAACTTTATTCACTTCATGTCTGATCCTTGTCTCCGTTTTCATTTTCCGTTACTCGTCAAATCCTCGATTCCTAGTCAAAATGTAAAAGATGATATGACCATTCAACTGACGATCTTCAATTCCACATGATTGACCCTTCATCGTTTATCGGATAAATTTTAGTATTGATTTTATATTTAATTTTAACATTTACCTAATATCCACGCGATCGAATCATAAGTATTTCAAGTAACTCTTAGATATGTACATTAGTAAAATAAAAGTATATATTAAGTAGAAAAATATAAATCGTAGACAATTGACGAGGGCTTAGGAAATGTAAAAACAAAAACAAAAATTAATATTACAGATTGACGGGCGCCAAGCTTTCTCAATCCTGGCACATCAAGGAAGTCACATTAAAAAGTAATGACGGAAGAAATGCCGTGAAAATCTGGAACCTGAAATGAAGGACTAAAGAACGAAGCCAGATAAAAAGGATAAGAATCTTTTCGATTTCAGATGGATGAAGCCACTGACATCGTCACCGAAGCCAGGATACCGTTTTCCAATGAAACCGTTGCTTCCATACCTAACTCACTATCTATTTCAGCTCCAAATAAGCGCATAATGTCAAGTACAATAAAATTCAGAAGTAAGCTTTTCTTATGACAAAGCCAGCTCGATTGTTATCTTTCTTCCCTCAAAAGCATAAACTGCCCTTATGAAAAGGGAAAAATAAAAACTCGGGCGTCGCAACTTGACGATCTTCATAAAATGCTGTATTATACTTTGATCTACTCTTCCTTCATCTATTTGCATCAAATATGTATCATATCTAGTAATTAAAATTACGTATTGCTTATTCATATGATTTACTTCATTTTACATTGATAAGCTTGTTAATAACTTATAGTATATTACGTAAACATATTACAGTGTAAAGAAGAAAAATGAATATTACCTACACATATATATATATGTATATATATATATATATATATATATATATATATATATATATATATATATATATATATATATATATATAATAACATATAATTTTACTCGCATTAGAGATTCAGAAATTAGAGGATTACCAACCGATATATCAGAGATAACAGGATTTCCTTATTATTTTTAATAATTTAAATCGATTTAAATCTAATAGCGCAATTTGACTATTAGCAAGCATTTGATAATTATTTTATTTATCATATTTTACGTCTCGAATAGTGTCACAATACAGTCCTGAAATTCACCTAATATTTAGAAAATCTCATTTTAAATGTTTTCTATGAACATATGAAAGTATTTTACAATGGTCTTGACAATTTTCTTGCAAACTACCATAACATACAGAGCTTCAAATTATGTTAATTTACAACAACGACAAAATGTATTTCCTTATTATATTCAGTATTTATAATGCATTAGTATCGTCTAAGATAATAATAACGAAGAGAGGAGCAGCCAAGAAAAGTACGGCCAAGCATTCGATAATTTCAATCTAGTAGAGCAAGCGTTCGCTGTTCATAAAAATAATTAAAAGAAGTTGAATTCCTAACTAAAACACATCTCTGCGATACAAACAAAAACTAATGAACTTTTGTCAGTCCATCGCAAGTACATTCGAAATAATAAGCCCGCCGCACCCTCCCACTACCATTGCCGCCATATTTGCAAACGTGACGAAAATATCAATAGACGTTAACCTGTCATCCGTCACGTTCAATACTACAGTTCAACGCACAGCGGTTATCAACATCCAGTTGTCAAATTACTGACCCAAGACTTACTAACAACCAACAGACGCTACTTAACCCGGCTGATTATTCCGAGAGGGTGGGTCCGAAAGAGAGAGAGAGAGAGAGAGCAATCGCAATCGCGCACCATGCACTAAAATTGTGACCTTGTACGTAACAACGGCTAAGCGAACAGGAGAAAGATAATAATGGCAACAACGATGTTATCCATGCACGGCTCCATTCGAAAGTGCAACTTGCGCCTCCTCAGCCTAGTCTCTCTATTCTTCGTTCTACAGACATTTTATGGCGCAAGAATCTTCGAGAGGTGAATTTTGGACAAATGTGCGGTGAATCACATTTTTAAAATTGGTTGCTCATCTATTATTGAGTTACGAAGAAGCAACCGCAGACTTTTTAACAGCATTAAGTCACAAGCTCGTGACTGCGATATTATCACAGTCATTCATTCCATGGATGCTTTTAATTAAATAAATTGTATTTAAAGTGTTTATATGAATTGTGAGTGGGCGTTAATTTGTAAAAAGCAATCGGACAAATATATTCATTTTCATTTAAAAACCAGCCATTCAAGTTTTTTTACATCATAAATGTGCTCAACGTTCTAAACAATCCATACTACGTACTAAACAGTACGTAATAAAAATTTTAAATATTAAACTTACATGAAAAAAAGAAAGAAGAAGAAAAAAAGTTGAAATTATTAGTCAATTTCGTATATATTTAAATAAACTATATTTTATTATACTCGTAAATTTTGATTACTTCAAGATTGTATTTTATAGTTCATGGTTATTAGAGCGATGCCACTTAATATTTAGTCTATTGTCAAATTTTCAAAAGATCTTTCTACAATTAAAAATTGTAATTCTGTAATGCTAATAAATATAGACGAAATTGTCAAACAGATTTTAGTGGTAAAAGGCGAAACATTTATTAAAATTTGTGTATTTTCTGCGTATTGCAATCGGTAAGTAATCCGGTTAAATAGAGCCCCTAAATTTATTAATAAAAATATATTATTAATCACGGTATGGTTTAATTATTCATTATGTATTTTTGATGATACTCGATGATTCATTATATGAAATTGAAGCGATTATAATACTAATTATCTCCTAAGATTCTTAATAATTATTAATAATTCTACGTAATTATAATGTGGTAAAATATTATAAAGTTTAATTATCTGCTTATTAAATAATTATAATATTTTCTTCGGGAATTTTAAAGTGAATTTTGATAATTAATTGAGTAATAACTAAGAAATTGTCAACAACCAATGTGTTTGAAAGCACATGATACTAATATTATGAATTTACGTTTAACAAATTATGACAACTACTATGCTTAATATTATCATTAATTATAAAAAAAAATAGGAATTTTAAGTCCCCTCGGCAACAACTTACAAATCCTTGTGTTGTTCGCATAAACGTAAGCATACTTTTCATAAATGTAATAGTGTTATATTGATAAATGTGGTTCCAAATTAGTGCTTGAATTATGCAAATGTTAATCTTTAATGAAGTGTCACGATGCAACTTTATAAAATATATTATTAATTAATGAATGTTAAAAATTGACTGCACCCGAGTCAATAGAGAAACTATTAAGGCCAGAGGCGGTGTCATACATTGATAAATGAAAATGAAAGATATCGCTGCTATTTACAAAATTAAATAAATATAGTAAATATTAAATGAAGAGTCCTTTTAAATTTAATCGATAGTAGTGGATAGTAGTATGTTGTAGTAGATGTTAGTAGGTGTAGTAGTAGTAGTAGTAGTAGTAGTAGTCGTAGTAGCAGAATCGGTCCAATAGCTTTTTTCCAAAATTCATCATAGAGCGTGATAATGCTGTTAATTAATTGAGAAGTCTAGCACGTAGCGACCGCGAACCTTGAATAATGCATCGAACGACAGGAAGGACGTCCTGAACTGTACAATGCACGCGTACACGTACAAAGCCGACGAGGATGCAGATAGTGATGAGGAACAGGAGTAGAAGGAACATAAGCACGTACAGTCGTGGTCGCGAAGTCGAGTACCATCCAAAACTCCATCACAAGCAATCTGGTATACCGGAGCAGTTGTAATTAGATGACGAACGGGTGTTGCAGAAGGAGCGCAAGCATTTTCCCAAAAGCTTTCGGGGATTTCTCGCTACGAATCCTCCGGGACGGGAAATGCTTTTGGCCAATGCGGCTTTGAGGCTGACGAGCGAAATTGCTTTGCAATTATTATAGAGAATGTCGGGAAGCTGGATATACATGAGAGAAGACTACTGCCTACATACGCGGCGAACCTAACAAGCTTAAAACTATAAATAGAAGATTAACCTTACATAATACCAACGTTACGGATCCGCAATTGTCTTTTCTTCCAAATCATCTATAATTGTTTTGATTCATTTTTACAACGAACTGCCTACAAAGAAGTTTCTTTAATTTATGCTTATTATTCTAGCCATGAATTCCAAAATAAACTCACTTTTATAAAAACGATAGTTATACCATTAATAACAAAATTTATTATTATTTTTACAACGTAATCGAAATCACGTGGCGAACTATCGATTAATTGTAGAATTTTAGAAAATCTAGTAACTTGGTTTTAATTATTATTAGTTTTTTTTTCATTTATATGGACGTATGGACATTTAATATAAGTCAACTTTGGAAAGTGAAAAAGATCGAATCGATTGTTGAATAACTAATATCAAATTTAACTTGTTATCTAAGCGACGAAAGATACACGATACTATATAACTCAGGTATTGGTAATCGACCGCGTTTGTATGCGCGAAAAAAAAATCGTATCTCTTACGAATTTGGCATTATCGTTATATATCACTTATGATCATTATAATTATTGCGCATCGAATTATTTAATGGGCCAGAGATAAACGATAAATGAATGAAAGACTGCCTTTAATATATACTTTCTCATTGTATTTGAGCGACATAAGTCCCAACCTCATTATTCCATTAGAATTTATATATTCGCAGTTGAGTCGGGGACATTGCTATTAATGTTACAAAATAAATACAATTATAAGGAGAACGAAGCAGCTAATAAAATGATGAATATATGTGAAAGCCATTTTAAAGATATTATGTTGCGTTGCTTTAACTCCATAATATTGTTGGGAAGTAGGCGCTTAATGCCCAAGCCCTTGACATAGTAAATGAGCGAGATTTGCATCCTCTTGGTGAGTTGTCGGAAAGCATGGATTCCTCGAGTGCTAATGCACAATGGAGATGTGAAAGAAGGAAGAATACTGGGAGTGAAATATTTTCCCACTCGTCTTACGCTCTGACCTTCGGGACACGAATAATTGGAATAATAGTTGTAAACTTGAACGTGAGATAAAATTGACGGACGAGCAACGCATCTCCGTAGACTTCTTGAAAAATAAGCTCTTCGCATTACCGGTAGCTTTACAAAAACCGATTGCTATTAATGTCCAACGTATATAATAATAATGTTAAAATAATATAAAGAAATTTAAATGAATTTTAATTACTCAGAATGGGATTGATAAGATATTGGCAATCGTTACTTACACCGCCCTCTACAACTAAATACATAAATATCATAAAGTAATAAATCTAATTTATGATACTTATGTATTAACATAGAGAATCATAACGTTCGATTATACAAAAAAATTCATTCGTAGAATCATGATTTTCTATTAATAAATGGCCTAAATTACAAAGAACGAGTAATAACACCAAAACTCTCCGAACTTCGAAATATAACATAAGGCCAAACTTTCTGCGGTAAACTTGTGAAAACATAAAGTTTTTGAAATATTGCCTAGCGCGATAAAAATCAAATTAATGGCGTACAATTTCTACTGAAATATTTTATTCGCTACGTACTTTAATATAATTGTATTTTTAAACTTATTTAAATTTACTTTTCTACTTATTGAATTACTTTTTATACGAAAGATGAATAGCACAATAAGACAGCCTGTGACTTAAAAAAATACCATCATAATGTAAAAGATTATTTTATAGATAATAGATGAGAAAGCAATAGGCAAGCAATTATTTTATAGATAATAGATGAGAAAACAATAGGCGAGCAATTATTTTAAACAATAAATTAAAAGTAATAGTTTTTTTTTACTGTAAAAATGAATTCAATATTACACATACATTTCTTATCATTTGGGAGTCTCTATAAGGTATAAGACTTAACATAAATTTTCAAATAAATATATTTATAAATACATTTGTAAATACATAAAACAATTTAACATACATATGAACGAGATATTTTGTTTTAACGCAAAAATTCCAAAAACGAAACCATTTCTTATTTAAATTTCCATGAAACGACTACTCAGCAAAAATAATTGACGAATAAACAAAAAGATTATCGTAGACTTTCATATCAAATTCACAGTATCTTTATAAAAAATGAATTTCAAAAAGCAAAATTTAAGGACGATAAATGATTGACGAACTTCGACGAATATAAATAACCAAACAAATATACTAAAACAAATACAAAACTCTCATACTCAAAGACGAAGCTTACTATGCTATTAAAAAAAAAAATTATCTTTAAAAAATATTGATCAAACATTAAGCTAAACATCGATTTAATCTTCATTACGAAATAGAAGAATCGAAGAAATTTAAAAGAGACGAACATTAAGAAGAGATTTATAATTAAGTTATAATTACAAAATCATGAGATATTGAAACTCGATATTGTAGCAAATAAACGAATAATTCTGGCATATAGATTTTAATGGTTAAATTATGAAACAGAATGGAAACTAAAAGGATGAGGCGAAAAATTTTGGCAAAGGGAAATTTTCTAAATTAATATCAACCTACAAATTAATATCAAGTGAGACAAATAATATAAATTGATGTAAGAGATTAATTTTCAATAAAAATTACGTAATTATTATAATATAAATAAACTATTTGTTTATTAATTATTAATTAATGTTATTTATATAATGTTGAGTATTAATTAATATTGCGAGAGATAAATCGTTACTATATTTATTATGAAATATTAATCAAATATTAACTTCCAATAATTAATAAACAGAAATTCTAATTCCATTACAAATTATTGAAATATAATTTCAATCATATAATATCTGAATAATAATGTTCTACATAAAAAATTCATTTTTTTTTTCATTTATTACTAATTAAAAACTTTATATTAAAAAAAAAAAAAACAAGTTTTACAAATAAATTAATAATAAAATAAATAGTGTTTTTATCATTTAATATATTTATGAAAATATTTGATCGATGCAGTATACAAGTAATTTATTTTACATTACTGTGGTATTAAATAAAATACATAATAATATAACTTAAACACTTAAAATAAACAAATTTTTTGCTAATTTATAATTTTGCATATTATTTTTCATTTACGAATGTATATTAAGTATCGTTTTAGTAGTTACTAACAAATATTACTTTGTTCTTCGGTATCAATAATAAGGACACGAAGTTAGAATTGACTTTGAGACTTAACTTAAAATACGATATTACAGCAATTATTTCTTACCTATAATTCAGAAAAAATTCTCAATATATATATATATAAATAATAATAAAAATTAATGAAAACAAATATTATAAAATAAGATAAGGATATTAATTTAATGCCAGAGACAAAGAATAATTATAATGATAAATTAGATGAAAAAGGGGACGAATTCATAGATAAATAGATATAAATTTTATAAACGCTTTTACTAAATAACAGTCAATTTTTTACAAATACATAAACAGAAATGAAATATTACAATGATCAAAGATACGACATATAAAATAGTGAATTCGTCTCTGGCGATCGTACAACGCGGTACATTGCCAAAACAAGTTAAACATAAATACAGACGACATTAACAACCGAAAAATGTAATTATGGCTTTTAGACATAAAAAGAAATAAATAAAATTTTTAAGCGATCAGCAACTATCAATTATTACTTATGCGTATTCACGTTCTCATGCAAATTTCCAAAATGTTCATGCAGTTGAATTCATTCCAAAGTACGAGTATGACATGATATATTCATAGTCAATGTACATACATACAGTATAATCTTATCTGTAGATTCATAGTTAATATAATCATATCTTACTCAAGTGATTATTATTCGCCGTAATTTAAACATAACAAATTTTATTTTAATCAATTACTTAAAAATATAAACTTAAATATAATATACGCTATTCGATTATTCATTATTCGCTGATGTTACAGTATGACTTGTAAATATATAGAATTTTTAAGTAAGAAACAATAACGAATTAACACGGAATACGATAGAATCGGAGCATAATGAAAATACAAAAACTTATATGATCACGAGGAAGGTGAAATAAATGGAGCAGCACCAACAAAATAATAAAATACAAACTAGATTGTAGAAAATAAAATTTCGATACTTTCCATCTTGAGTAAAACAATTCAATTTTCAATCAATTTTCATCAGCTAACACTTGCGTTTCAAAACATACGTCATGAAATTACAATATTATTATTCGCGCTTATTGTATTCTAAGCAAGAACTACAGTAGAACTTTACAATACAATGTAAAGCAACAAGGCGATCCGTGGGGAAGATGAAGCAGATGCATTTATAATAAAATGAAAAAATAACTTGAAGAAGCGACAGCATTGACAGATGTGTAATACAATGATTGTTATAAAATGTTGTTCGATCAGTTTAATAATATTATAATAACTGTTTATTCGCTTGCTTAATTGTATGAAGTCGCACTTGGTACAATATTGTATCAGCGCTTTACAGGTCAATGAGTTCAGTATAAAATCATTCATAGACTGATATACTAGAATTTTTCTGAAATTCGGTCGTTTCTGCGGCAATCGAGAAAAATTAAAAATTACTCAACACATGTGGCTTTTGTATAAAACAAAATTAAAAATATTAATAAGGTCATGTCTTTTATTTATACATAACTGTTATATAATTTCACACATATAAATTATTCGTTTCAAATACTTCTTTAATATTTCAAAATTTCTTATTGTACTACTATAGATTTTATAAATCCATTAATAAAAAGAAGAATTTAACAAATTTAAAAAGGAATCAATTTATTAAAATATTTAACATTTGTTGGACTACCACCACTACGAACATCAAGGGATTACATTTAAAATATGTAATATATATAGTAAGATCTAAATATCCATATTACTTAATATCCTTATTAAATATAACATTTACTTAATTTATCTTTAACCTTACGTTAAGTTTTTTCTTAATGTATTATTTATTATTATAAGCGTATAAAGTTATTTTTATTGTCATAATTCATTAAGAGCAAAGAATATCTTACATTGCAAAATATTTTCAACGTATTTCTTTAGTTTGCGAAAAAACTTTATAGTAATATAATACAGAGGTAGGAAGAAATTTGCATAGTAAGAAAGTCAGAAAAAATTATTTTTACAATTTATACATAGAAAAGTATTATTACAAGGATCAAAGTTTTTTTTAGGAAATTAAAGAAAAAATCTACCTTTATATAAGTGAGAAAGAATTTTTTATTAACCTGAAAATTTGTATATAATAGAAATGATAATTTATATATTGATTATAATAATAGTATAATAAACAGGATATACATATCTTAAAATCAATTACAATTATATAATCGAGTAAGGATAATTTTAATAACTTTTAGAAAGTTTTTAAAATGCACAAAATTGAATATATTTTCATATATCACTAAAAATAGATATATTAATTGATTTATAATTACACGTATTACAATATTTTTTGTAATTTTGTTAAAAAAAAGTCATATTAAATTAAATTAAATTAAATATATATACTAAATTAATGTCGAAAAGATTTATGGAAGATTTATGTGTCCATAACTGTTTATAATTAATCTACACTCGTTAACGAATAATCGATAAATTTGAAAATGTAATTTGATAATATTGGTAATAATACTAATTATAATAAAAAAAAAAACTATAATAAAAAATTATATGTATTTTCATTTAAAAGTACATTATTGTTCAGATTTATTTCATATTTTCATTAATACATTCTTAGTTAATTTTTTTAAATATTCCCTTTATATAATAAAATATTATTATTTATAAATGAAACTAAAAATACAATCTTAATTTTTTTTTTAATTTCGAAATAATATAGAATAACAATGGAAATTACACTGAAAAACTTTATTCATAAAATATTAATACTGCTGCTTGTATATATTTTTTTGTAGCTATGTATTAAATTTCATAGTAAAAAATAAGAAAAATGTATTCTTTACTTAATTAAAGTCAGATTAACTGTAGATAACCGATAATACCTTCATTCGCAGTGAAATCCTTTGAAACTAACATTAAATACACAAAGTTTAAATTGATGGCTTGATTTTCTATTCTAAAAACTTTTACAATATTAATGATACAAAAATTAGCAAAAAACTGTGTGCTAATGAAAAACTCTTAATCGAAACATATTTATTGTCATTGGTGACTCAAAAAAGTTAGTGTTAGCTTAATTTCTGAGATAGGATAAATATTGAAAGAAATAATTAGGCAGTCAAATACAGATTAAAGAAATGAAAAAAAACATACTTAATTGAGAACCGTAAGAAAGCGATTAATAGATTGAAAATCTATATAAAAAAATTAATTGAATAAATATATTTCGCGTAGTTACGTAAAATCGCGATTTAAGGGATCTCCAACAGCTATAGCAGTATTGTAAATTAAACGTAATTTCTAAAATATTATTAGCAAATATATACGCTGCAAATGAATTGAGAAATTAAAAAGATAAGATACGCATGTAAATAAACTATAAAAACAATAAAATGTAACAATAAACTACTATAAAATGCATATGTACGAGTGTCTAAGTAAATGTTGCGCTCTTAGAAAAAACGACTTTACTGACAACTGGTACTGGGATATTGAGTAAAAATAAGTTTAAAAAAAAAGTGTGCGTTACGCATATAAGTGATGTAAATCAACTTCTCGAAACTGACTTCGAGAAGTTACATTATCAGATCAAACGAATAAAAATACAACTCGATGACGTTACCCGAATTTGGCTACGGGAGGGGATGGGGGAGGTCGTGCCCATAGATGACAAGTGACTAAGATATATGTTCAACTTTGTCGCTCTCTCGATAAGAGTATCTCAACGAAATTTATTATACACTATCTAATTTTATTATTTGGTATTTATGTTTACGCCGTGGGAACGCCTGGCTTTGACCATGAGAATATTTTCTTATTTAACCACCCAGGAAAATTCAATTCTTTCTCACTTATCTCGATATGTTGTAAGCATACTTCATCGTTTCAATTTTAAAAATTACTCGTTATTAAAAATGGCTGGATTACCGACTTATAATAATGTGATGAACATCGAATTAAATATGTATTGCGAATAGGTAACAAGTGATTTACAAGCTCAAATTTCCTAATTATATACTTTTCATTAGCAAGAAAAATATATGCCACATTGCTGTTACGAAGCTTACGATTAATTTAGTGTTCGCAAAACATGTTATTGTGACTACTACTATATTTAGTGTTTGAAATAAAATTGGATAAAATCCAAATGAAACCACATTAAATAAAAAAAAAAAAAAAACGAAATTTAAAATTTATAATTTATACATTATATCATTTTACAGACTAAACCTGTATAAACTTGGATGTTTTTTTAATTTAAATACCTTAAAATAACGCAATGTTTTCTTTTAATAATTTCCTTGTTATGATAAAACATTTATGACAAAATATTAACAGAATTTTGAAAATAAATATCTTTTAAACTAATTAAAAAAAAAAAAAAAAAAAAAAAAAAAAAAAAAGCTAATATCTTTTATAGTTTATGAAACATTATAATACAATAATATAGAAATCGAATATATTATACTAATTGATTGTAAATATATTTTATAAATTTATTCGACAATATTGTTCGATTGCGTATTTCTTTTCATACAAAGTTCAAAAATAAAATTAAACGTTAATTGAGAACAAATATTATTTGCTCTCTTTAGACTAATAAAATTTACATTTAAGTTGCCTTTAACTTTTATCCCATAGTTAATTGACGATATTGACTTGGTGATAAAAAAAAATAAATAATAATACAATACTATTGGTGTAGAGAATCAATAGTATGTCTATTTTTTGTCAATATTTTAAATCAATATTTTGCATCGAATTGAAAATAAAAAGTAACAATCGTCAAGAAATTTCAAACTTAATAAATAATTAAATGCCCATTACTTCTAATAATTTTTGTTCGGCTAATTTCTGTCTAGATTAAATGCTCGATAATCCTTACTTTTTCATAAATAGAATTGGAGTAGTCTACGATTTTGTTTTTGTTTACAGTTGAAAATAGTTTAGTACCTTTGATACTGGGAAATATTGACAGGCTACTTTTAATTCCAGGATGTACAATATAAACAGTAAATTCTAAGAAAGCGGCAAAAAATTAACACAAATATTTTGAGATAAATAAAATCTAGTATTATAAAACTTTTAACTGATAAAATATAATGAGAAAAACATACGAGAATTCAGATGTTACAGTATTCTGACATTTAAGTTTTTATGTTTCATTAATATTATAATGTACAAACATATATAAGAATTATAAGCATATGTTACCAAACTTATAAAAGTTATAGACTATAAGAAATTCCATAAAATATTAAAAAGTATATCAGAAACACTTTTTATAGCTTTGAAATTCACTTATTATGTTTTAAATAAAAAAGCTTCACCTACGATAATCTTTAATGTTTCTCTTATAAACTTGGATGGCTCTCGAAGAAAATATTAATAAAAATGATATTAAGATGCAATATTTGTATAAATAAAGTGAGCATAAAGCGTAGTAAGCATCATAGATATAAGTACAGCAACAACTAGCGAAAAATTATCAAAATCTAACCCAACCGGTGTAATCAATGCAATGAATGGAATTGAAAATTTTATTTTACGTTTCCGAATTTGTTATCATTAATAATTCCAATCTAAACTTAATAGTATTTTTGACAAAACGAAAACTCCGATTTTCTTGTACTTCTATATAAAATCTATCTGCTTGTCTCTATCTCTATATCAGTTTTTCTAACAGGTCTGATCTCTCTCTCTCTCTCTCTCTCTCTCTCTCTCTCTCTCGTCAATTAAAATATCCATTGATTCCATTAAATTCAACACACAAATTTTGTAGCAGTTATTAAAATTTTCATCTTTTTCTCCACTCGCTTCGAAAAACAATTCCATGATATAAGCATAGCAGTTGGTGCCAAGAGAAAACGACAAGCAAATTACCTTACTTTATTGAGAAGAAGAAAATCCGAAAAAGAGAATGTCAGAGAAAGAGAAAACTCAAGTGTTTCTGAAGAGCATTCAAGTAAAGCTTTGACGAAAGGAAGAAGAAAGGAAGGGATTATAGGGGAGTTTCGTAAAAGAAAAAAAAAAGAAAAAAAAAACCATAAAGGGGTGAAAGAAAGACAATAAGAGAGCAACAAAAGAGGCTAAAGAGAAGAGGTTGGATGAATTAGTAGTCCTCTGGTGTTGAGTGAGAAAACAAAATGAAACCAGGTCGAGTTCTAAAGGAAAATCAAGAAGGCAGTGACAGCATTTTGCATTTTATAATATATAGATATTACGAATGAAGTTTTATCAGAACTGAAAAAGTAACTCAAAACATACTAATACTTTTGCTAGCTTGTGATAATTTACTAAATCAGACGACATATTTATAAATTATAAAATCATATATATATATATATATATTTCAGATAGTTAAGAAAAAATAGTAAAAATATTGTGTTTAATAGATCTTGGACAGAAAAGATTTTTCTACTTTTTAGTTTATTGAAAAACTAAAAACAAAAAAACGATTGAATGTATCTTAATATCGTAATTTATTAAATTATAAATTGAACACGAAACATTTATATGCTAACCACATAAACTCTTACGACATAAATCGATACTACTATTTTAAATTTCATCCGAGCATTTTATATACTTTCAATCCGGTATGACGATGAAAATTTTACTTTCATATATAACGCATAAAGATTACAAAATATCGTACATCAAAAGATTTTAAGTTCAAAATTTATTAGCTTTACAGAAGGCCTGTTGTATCTCATCTTTTAATATCATTAATAGATTTTTTTTTTTTAAATTATTATTATATTACAATTTTTTTTGTTTTGTTTATGTTGCTTAAATAAATGCTTGAGTACACCATTAATCAACAATGTTAAATTAATATTATAATATGCTCTTATAAAAAGAAATAAGTAATCTTCGTGTTATATGTAGTAGAATGATTAATACACAAACTGATTGCGCAGATATCTCGAGTAAAATATAAAAATGTTATTTACCAAAACGTAAGTATATATCGTCTACATAGCGAGGAGATATATTACAAATATAAAAAAAAAAAAAAAAAAATTAAATAGTGATTAAGTTATTAGCATTATATAAATTATTATCATTAATGAATAAATGAATGCATTTGATTACGTGCGCAAACCAATTATGGCATAACTCTTGCGAAACACAAGTAGATAATAAGTGAAATATTGAATTGTCCGAAAATATATAATAGAATTATGAAAGGTAAGTTTTATCAATTTTTTGTTGCTTGTTTAGTATCTATATAAGACCTTACTTAATTTATATTCTCAGATAATACTTGCTTTTCTCAGCTTATAAATGTTCGACTTTTGCTTTACATCAGCACTTTTATGTTTGCTTGTTCATTGAAAAATGAGATTCAAGTTTACAATCTCTTAATCATATGACTGGGATATTGTTTTATTGTACTACTTTAAAAGAAAGAAAATATTATTAATATATAAAGTAATATATAGTATGGAAAGTATATCATAGTCGTGTAAGAAATTAATGACAAGATCTGTGGAAATACATGAACGGTAGGAAATTTATCAGGTGCAACTTTTCTATTTATCAAGATATTTATAATTAAAATTATTTTAAATATAAAATAATTTAAGAAAATTAAATTAAATTAATTGTTAAGAATAATAGACGATCTTAAATTAAAGAATTTAAATCAAAATTTGTTTAAACTTATTTATGTGCTTTATAATCATTAATCTAAAAACCTAATGAAAATCCATAAGCTACATATCTTATTAATAAATATATATTCTGAAATAATAAATAGCACAATACGTATAGTAGGTAAGACAATTTTTATATTGAAATAAAAAACTTATTTCCCAGTAAATTAAATAGACTCACTAAAATTGAAAGTAATTCCTTTCGTATCGATTCAATTTTATAAAAAAGATTGAGCATAAAAGTAATATTGTGCTGTATTAATGAACTTGGCGTAATGCAAGCAAGTATAATATGATATATACGCATGTACATTGTTATTATATTATACTTGCCGACGAGCCGCAACACAACAAATTTTAAAAAAGTAACATTGTATACTAAACGTAATACAGTCGCATATTAAAATGTAATGTAAAAAACGATGTATTTAAACAAGCTGTTATCTCTCACTTCTCGCTCTCTTCCCATCTCTCACTGACGCGCGCACTCACTCTCTCTCTCTCTCTCTCTCTCTCTTCCTTCTTCTGTAGTAAAATACTCCCCAAAATGCTTTGCACGTAACCTTCGATCTTTTGATCTCTTTCAAAGTCCTCTCTAGTTCTGTAAATTACACTTCAGTCTTCTCTAATCGTTTTTTAAGCATACTTCCCATACTTCGCTTTATCGTTTTCTTTACCTTAATGTAATGAAAATAAAATTTGCCTAAATATTTTGAGATTTTAGCTGCTTTAATTACAAATTTTTCTTTTTCATTTTATTACTTGTAAGAAGAAGCTTAAAATGGTAAGAAAACTCTGTTTAATTTATCAAATATAACACTGGATCATTGATAATAGAATACTAATAAATGACTATACTAGGCATATTTATTTTGATTAAAAAAATATATAATCGAGTATGCTTTTGAAATAAATTTTTAATTTTAGGGATATAAAATTTTATTTTGATATTTAATGTCCCATAAACTCGGTTTTTTAAAAAATATAACTGCTATCGATAAAATTTCACTTATTAATATTAGTGTTAATTAGGAAATATCTCTTTAATATATTTCATATGAGAGTGCTTTAATAACGTGTATATATAAAATAGATAAGATAATTAAACATTAAAGTATGGCAAAATATCATAAATCAATCCAATTGAACTTGTACTAGAAAAGTTAATACAATGGTCCTTATTTGAAAATCATTAACAAACTTAACCTTAAAATATATTTTCAAATATTTTAAAGCATATTCATACCATAATACACATTCTATCTGTTTGAAGGTAAACTAAACGTAATGATATTTTTTTAAATATACAACATTTTTAAAGAACGCTATGAAACAGATACATCAATCATATTCTCTGTCTTTGATTGTGAAGTGAAACTCATAATTTTCATGCTCTTCGTGATAACTTTATGTCGACATTCCATATTTTAAAGATGAAGTGCATGTAAAGTCAATCAATTCAATGTCTGAATAAAAATATATTATTCGATTTTTGTTCGCAAATGAAAACATTAAGAATCATTAAGAATCAATTCCATTTTCCAGACGAATAAACAGACATTTAAATAGAAAAATGAAAATAATTGTTTTTAACATATAAGATTACAATTTATCTTTCATCATAATATCGCATAATTAGATATAAATATAAAATATCATAGGGATCAATAATATTTGATAATGAAATTATTTTACAAATAATATTTTTTATAAAGACTATTTATGTAATCACGCGAGAATAATTCAGTTCGGAATAGCTTATTTGCATAAAATATACATAGATAACCGTAAATATATTTTTCCTATTTCATTTGTTTTTTCTATTTATAATTCTTTCAAAATGTTTCAACTTATTCAGAATTTATTGATATCTGTGTAATGTCATCAATTTTTTACACTGATTAATTAGTTTTTCTTCTGCTTATTTGCAAATATAATCCTATTTTAGTATTAAAATGAAAATTCGGCATTTATCTATCTACATTAAAAAATTACAAAATACATATGCGCATTTACATAGTTTTGTTTAGTAATTTTCATAAGATAATGATAACTTTTATATACTTTTCAATTTTAAATTTCGACTATAAATATTTTTAATTAAATAATCATCTATATTATATTATAACCGATATTATGATTATTTTGTTTTTAATCAATCAATAGAAAATCTTCAATCTATTTTTCATGTTTCGAATAATAAACTGAATGATAAAAGCTTTATAATAAACAGAATCTTGATTATAATTTATATGCGCTATTTACAACAAATTTATATAAAACAAAAAACCATAAATTTTCAATTCTTTTATAAGTGAAAAAAAGATTGAAAAAAATAATTAAAAATAATATCCATTAAGCATTTTTTGCTACACAAATTTGATAAATTGAAAGGGATACAAACAAAGTATGTTATCATTCGTTCTAAGCAAAAGAACTCGTACACATAAACATGAAACCATCAATGATAAATAGTTTCGCTTTAGAAAAATAAATTAAGGAAAATTCTTCATTTCTTTTCAATATACACGATTATTTATTTATTTAACTACTTATAAAATTAACCTAACCACATATTTATTACAAATGAGATTTTTCTCCTTCATTATATAAAATTAAAGAATTACAAATATTTGTATTGAAATTATACCAAAAATTTAATGTTACATAGCATATATTTTTATTTCATATTGTATAAGAAAAAAACAAAAAAAAATATACATATATATAAGTATTATTTTATAATTACAAAGACTGAATCTTGTTATAGCTTCAATAAGCATATTTAAATAGAATTATGAATAACAACAATAACACTCTAATCGTTATGAAAGATATTAAAGATAAATATTTTTAAATATTTAATTATAAATGTGTGCATTAATATGATTCATTTAATCCGGTTTTCGACATGTATCAATACAACTATTTATATTCAAAAGACAAATAATTATAATATTTAACATAAAATATTATATATAAAAAGCTATAATATATAAAATCTAATAAGATTGATAAATAATATCTTGGTAAGTTTTAAAGCTACACAATCGAAGGTTTGTTAACTACAATGCAGCTTTATCATTAAATGATAAATATTGTTGGTTATTATTTAAGGAAAATTTGAAACACAATTGAAAAAAATTAATTTTCTAAAATTACATCTTATCTGTTATCAGCTTCGCCCGAACATCTATTCATTTACTTCGTCATTTTAACAAAAAAAAAAGAAAAAAATTTAATAACTAATCTCAAAGAATTTGTAAAAAATAAATATATACTCGATCAATATTAATAAATATATATTTATATGGTAAAACGAATGACATCAATGATTTAATGAAAATATTAAAACTAAATATTTGGTCTGGAATGGAACCATAATTAAACTTTTTATAAATCAAAAATAAAATTAGTTTCAAAAACTTTTAATAGAAAATAATTTCCAAAAAATTCTTCAATAATTGTCTTTTAATAAAACTTCTTATTCCATTAAGTTTTGATATAATGTTTTTTTATTCAAATTATATTTATATTTTATACAAAAAAAAAAAAAAATTATTGAATATATCGAACAGAATCGAAATAATATCTCATGTTCATGAGTACATACTAAGTGAAAAGTATTCTAGTTCCAAATGAAAAATGTGTAATCTCAAATTCTAAATTAATTTTTCGCGATGCTAGTGTCTTGTCAACCAATTATTTTCGATATCTATTTTATTAATGTCGAATTTATTATAAATTCTTTAATTTTTTCACTATCTGTCCAATATATTATATTGTTTATAAACATAGTTACGCAATTAGCTTATTAAAGTAACCATGACCCCGTCATTCTACAGGCACAACACATTTGTATTTACTTATAGGTCTAGCTCCCCCCTCCCTCACTCTCTCTCTCTCTCTCTCTCTCTCTCTCTCTCTCTCTCCCTTACCCCTCTCTTTCACTCACTACCTCACCCCTGGCTTCTGAACTGAAAATTTCTTCATACGAAAATGTGCAATTATTTCTTAATTTGCGCAATAGCTTGGAAGTAAATCTGCCCACGATGCCACGATAAAAATTAATAACTACACATGCAAGTCGAAGCCTCGAGTTTAATTCATTTAATTCGATTCTCCACACTTTCATTTCATCAAAGTAAAGTCTCATCGTTTAGCTCCATGAGGCGTTTGAATAATAATTTTCGTGTAATTATGTTTCATTTATACTGTAGCATTTTAAAACGCACCTGAAAGTCGTTAATTCTTACTTCAGTATTTATTTATTTTTGACATTTTAAAATATAAATAAACCTTGGATGAAAAAAAAATCAATTTATTATAAAATACTATCTATTTATTCAAAATATTTTTAAAATGCTTTAAAATATTTGAATACATTTTAAATTTCGTTTTAAGTTTAATATTTATTTTTTTAAATATACGTCCAATATCAAATAAAAACTGTTAAATGCAATAATTTTCCAAACTTTTATTTTGAAAAAACCTTTTAAATTGGAAAGTGTATGTCTGAACATTTGACATTGTATTAAACACAGTTAAAATGTTGTTAAAATTTTAATTGCTTTCTAACAATACAAATCACAAAGACAAAATATCTGATAACAATAAATACTAATTATCTAATGAAAATTGCATTGAAATTAAAGATATATTTTTTACTTGATACTTTCAATATACGAAATATGCTAAAATATAAATATATTTTAAGGCTATATTGGTAGACTTTAATAAATATATTTGGAATATATTTTTATATATTTATCGTAATATTATAAGGCATAATATTTGTAATACATAACTTTATACAATCTGTGTAGTGTAAATAGAAGAAAGTAATAAAATTTTTGTTAATAAAAATTCTTTAATAGTAATTTTTCTTGCAACGAACAATGAAATTTGTAAATGTAATTGCCAAAGTCTAAGAATTCTATTATCACCATAAAACATCTTGTTAATTAAAAAGTTTTAAAAAAGTGAAAAGTTCTATTTATGTCATTTCTGCATAATTATTTTTGGATTTCGGTCGTATTCTCTACACTAAGAAAATAAAAATTTCTTAACAAGATTCTCCTCGATTTCCAGCCTAAGCTAATACTTTTATAAAAATTTTATTGAAAGAATCAGTGTTATATGATTATGCTACACGATAATATGTAACCTAATAAAGATAACTAATGTCAGATGTACATTCAAATTTAATAATAAATAAATTTAGATCTTATGAATCTAAAATCGACATTATAAAATACATTATACTTTACATTCAAAAATTTAAAGCATTTGGCATTTCATTTATAACAAAAAAAAGATATATTTCTTTCGCGTAAGACTAAATATTAATGAATAATGTATTATTGCTTGTAATTTTATTTTCCATTTAAAATATACACTTTTTATTGTTTGAATACGTGAAAAATTCATTTTTAAAAATTTTTTATATCCAAACTTGCATAAGCAATAGAAGACAAATATACAGTATTTATACCCGGAGAGAAATATATATATATATATATGTAATAATTTATTATTTATTTATATAGAAATATATGACATGATGAAATGTAAAAGCATTTGGTTAAATAATCTAAAGCACTTTTTAAATAATTATATTTTATCGGCGCAACCGTTGTGGCTTATTATTATTTAGTTTTTTAATATTATTAGGTTGTATTATTCAGTATTTTCATTAAACATTAAATCGAATAAGCTTTTTTTCAAATTGGATTAATTTGAATTAATTTGAAAAATGATTAGAAATCCTATAAATTTAAAAAAAGCCTTGTTGAATATTCAAGTTTAGCTAAGAAATAAACATGAAAATGAAAACATTTACAATTTAAATGAAGAATAAATTGTACATAAAAATTTTATAATTTATGATTTACAGTCTTTTTATGCAGAAAGTGTGTATGCGAGTGTGCGTTGATTAATATTATCAACAAATAAAATTAATAATTTGTAAGAATGATATCGTCCATTATAAAAAAAAACTATATATCTACATATTGAACTTGTCTTATCAATGATTTGGAGATTTTTATCCATATAATAAATATTGTTTGTTTTTCACTATTCCGCATCTCATCGAAGTGTATAATAAAACGTAAAAAATCGTAGAACATAGAAAGCTATTGTAAACATCTTTCACAAAAAAAAAAAATTAACTAAAATACAGAATTAGTTTCAACATCAATTCATACAGAGTATAATAATATAAAAAAAAACTTTTTACAGCGAAAATTTTACATATTAAACAGGCATGAACTGAATATGCATTTTGCAAATATATTACATATGCAAATATAGAGGAGCATAATAAAAAAAGAATAAACTTTCACTTTCTCATTGTGTTCATTAAAACATCATTACAAGAGCACTGTAACAATAACATATTAATTGAAAAATAATTTTTATTGAAAATGAAACACTTGAAATTTAATATTATTTCTAAAGATGCTTTTTATTCATTTTCTACATATATTTTCATTGCAAAATCCTATTGCAAAATCATAATAAAATTCTTATACGTGTATAGAAGAATTAAAATTAGAAATATTCTCTTATCAAATATATTCAATAATTACTTACAAAGTTTTGTATTAAATGTTTGTATATGCGTATACAAATTTTTTATATTAACCGTTGAATGCAAAAAAATTATATTAATTTATGAAATATTAATGAAACCGATCTAAATTGATAATTTAAAAGAAAAAATAATTAATTTCTGTATTTAAATTCAACTAAATATATTTATTTTTATTACATTACATATTTTTACTGAATTTCTCATCTATTAATATATTGATATTTATACATTATTTGAACAAATGAACTGAATAGTAAATTATAATATTTGTAAAATAATATTTGAAAACCGTTATTTGTAATAATATATTTAAATTAATAATCCATGAATTTCTTTCATTTTTTAATGTGTTAAGATAATAAAATGTATTTGATCATAATAAAAAATATAAAAATTATTGATAAATAATATCGTTTATGTAAAAACCTAAATATATCGTGTATAGAATTTTCATAAAAAAATTGAGAATATTTATTGAAAAATTATGCATTATATCATTCAAGCTATGTTTGAATGAACACAAGGCTTATATGTATATAATTTTCTAATATATAATTGATTCTCATATAACACTGTCAAATGTCTTCTTATACCTTATAAATTTTTTGGCAAAAAAGAAACCACACTAATTTTTAATTAATAAAAACATTACAATATACTTGACATTTTAATAATGTGATACTCTTAGCTTTAGCTCGATCCAATGAAATTTACATTGATTTAAACAAAAAATTTCAAATAACATTGAAAATATTATTAATTAATGAAATTTCC
>NW_011948415.1:15103627-15181882 GCF_000503995.2 Ceratosolen solmsi marchali
ATTAATGAAATTTCTATACAGCCTCTAAAGTACAATACTTAATTATGCAATATTTAATTAAGTATGTAATAAACAATTTTGTAGAAATCAAACTATATTAAATTTATATTTACTTTTGTACGACATATAATAATTATCGTAAAAGATTCTACGTTACATAAAAAACTAAAAGTATTTTCTTTATGAAATATAAGAAAAAAAAATTGGAGTTGGACTGCTGCTTTATTTAAACGAAATAACATTAATTTACAATCATGTAGTGGTCATAATTTTTCAATTCACTTTTTTTTAAATGCGATATATATATATATATATATATATATATATAGTCAAATCTGCTTAAAATATTTAAACTTATAAGAACTTAAATGTATTCCTCCTTCGTTATGAATGTTGGCAAGAGAAAAATGCAAATATCTTATAATACCAATATTGAAAAAAACTTGGTGAAAGTATTTTAATCTCTCTAATAACATACCAAAAATCAAGCTATTCCCATTGTAGGCTCTTATATCATTAATTATGCTAATTACATTATGTTTTATCCTATAATAATATTCTTATTATAATGAATCGCGTGTTTTTATTATTATTTAAGTTCATCGTTCTGATTTTACATTTATATATCTAATAATTGAGAATTAATTATATTACAGCAATAAATGACGCGCGCCATTGTATAAACGAACGCAACATTTTTATTTAGAAATAACGGAAGAAGCAAAATACTTAAACAGCAAAAATCAATTTATTAAATAAACTTCTTATCTATAGGGAAGAAAGGGACATTACTGCTGTCTTGGAACGATAAGAACCGTAGGGGTTGCATTGTAAGATTAAATCGACGCTCAAACTCTAGAGAAGAAAAATTTTCAAGAAAGAATCAAGCTTGAAAGACAAGTGCTTTTAAAAGTTCGTAAAAGTGAAAGCTCGAGCGAAAGCTCGTCTCCCGAACGATTTCTAAAAAGCATAACGCCCAGTTAAATATATCAATGATTATCACGTGTCTGCAACAATCTCCGAATACCTTCAACCAAAATTATTATAAAAATCAAAGAGACAGAAGAGCGAGATAATAGCGAAATGGCGAGGATAATGTAAACTAATTGACAAGCGCGCGGCCCTGACGAGAGAAACGATTCGTAGAAGACAGTTGAAAGTCTACGTCGAAGAAGTTGTCGAGGATACATTACGGAGTTGTAGACTCGAGCAAAGTATCCGTAAAGTGAATGTAACTCAAGCGAAGCAAAGGCACAAGAGAGGAGAAAGATAGATACAAAGAACGAAGGAAAAAGGAAGAGTAAGAGGGAAGAGGGCGAGCACGAGTTGGGTCTCACATGCGTGGGCATGGTCATTGACACATCAGGTGTCAATCACCCCAGGGCCCTCTTACTCCCGCCCGCCCTTCACCGTACCCCCCTCTCCCTCCACGGCCAACCGTCAAGGTGGTCCGAGGCCCAGTCATTCGTCTATACGGCTTTTCGCGCGGCCCAATTCCCCTCTACCCATTTATGTCCGAGCCGACGCTCCTTTGCCCAGGCGTCTTCTTCCCATCCAAACTCCCGGCCAATATCTCACGACGTGTTGCGACAAAAATCTCTCGTTACCGCGGTCCCCGTTAGCTTTGGCGTCAGCTGTCAAAAGTCGGTCCGCCGACGGCACGTGGTCAGAATCCCCCTCCCCCTGGGTGTGCACGTTCGGTGTCGGTACGTCGCGGCCGCTCGAGTCCGAGTTCGCCGTGAGCGCAGCACGCGTTATAACCTAAAAACTCACCTCGGCAGTCCCGGTGCGGCTCCGTCGTCTAACGGGGCAATCCGTCGAGGGTGGCGAGCTGCCAGCGAGCTATCTCAAACCAGAAGTAAACACGCGCACAGGATGGAAGGAGCACGCGCGACGCGATCGTCGGGTGGGCCGGCGCCGAGTGAGGTAAAGCCGCGACTAGTCGGGCCTCGGGGCCACGGTCGCGAGCGCACGAGTCGCGACTACGGCGACGGCGACGACGACGACGACAAGGAGGAAAGCGGCTGCCATGGCGGGGATGCGAATCCTCTCCTCCCGCCGGTCGCCACCACTCACCAACACGCGCGCACGCCCTTCCTCTCTCTCTCTCTCTCTCTCTCTCTCTCTCTAACTCACGCACGTCCCCTATCAAAACCTCTCACTCTCTCATTCACGGACAACTCTCCCCACCACGATTACGTCCGAGACAAGGGAAGAACGATGCTGCAGCTGGTGCTGCTGCTACTGCTGTTGCTGCTAATGCTAATGCTAATGCTAATACTAATCCTAATGCTAATCCTAATGGTACACTCGTTGCTGTCTCGCGACACTCGAAACGATCAGCTGGTCGCGTGTTTTCGTTGATTTTCGTTTGTTTTTCTTGGCGGCCACGCTCGAGTCGAAAGAAGCGGGACAATGGCCGACATTATCGAGTCGAACGGGCAGAGAAGGTCCGTAGTCCCGTTAGATTGTAGTAGAAAAGTCAGGAAACCAAAGGATACGGAGACTATCGACGAATGCGCGCGAGCTGACAAAACGAAACGAAAACTTTTTACCCATCAGACGGATGATAGAATCCACAGTCGAGGTTCGGCTCTCGCGTTTACCTCACATTGATAACCGATTGCTCGATAATACCGAGGGTGTGAAACCTCCGTAGGCAAGGCATAGAGGTCGTGTGGGCGAGGAGCAGACGAGAATAGAAGTATCGTATTGTCAAAGCGTCGAGTCGCATTGCACTGCAGATGCCTGACTTTTTTCTTGTATTGTTAAAACTAATCATAATGTTACTTCTCATTCGATATGACATTTATTCAGATACATGATATGCGCAATTGCAAATGTAATTTCTTTTATGTTCGGCATTCACATTTCGATCAAATATTATAATGGCTTTACTATGAGAATAATTTAAATCGTGAATTACTAAAATATTGAAGTAATTAATGAATATAAAAGTCATTCCTAAGGAAATAAATTGTACTATTCTGGACTGTATTATTGTTTATATTATTATTTATATTTTAAATCATCTTGGCAATAGTAATGAATACATTTACATTAATATAATTAATCTAATTATAATTCATTTAACAATAAAATAATGATGCTGGAGAAATTAATATTTAATACAGGCCTGAATTTATATATTTTTATTTCTTCCTAAAAGTGGTAAATATAATAAATATATTTTATCTTATTTTGCTTTATTACATTATTAGAATAATTCATTTCCATAAAATTTCACAATATTAATTAACTGTAAAGCTATTGATGTTAATGATATACGTTTAATTATTACCTTAAAAAGAAAATAGTTACATAAATAAAAAAATATTGGTTTGAGTATAAGCTAGATGAAAAGGTCTTTCAATAAATCCTAGAATATAAAAGATAATTATTTAACTTTAAATTTGTCAGGCTTGAATAAAAAAAAAATAAAAAGAACAAGTAATGAAGCAGCTTTTAATTACTTAAATAAATGTAATAATTATTATAATCTTAATCTTATATATTATTGCGTTAAGTTTACGATAAAGAAATTAAGCTAATTAAAAAATCTCACTCATTAGTACTCAAATAGTACTTTTCATTATTAATTTAATAATTGCTCAAATATGTTTTTCTGTCTATTTAATTACTTACAATTGAAACAACCAACTAGTTAATTTATCCTATTTTGTAACAATTTTATTTAATTTAAAAATTTTGACAAATTTTATGAATATATTTTGGACTGAATTTTTGTCTTTTTTAAATTTAATGTAAAATTTAAACAAACTACAAATCTTATTTTATATTTATTATCAACTATTTCAGCATCGATTACACAATGTTACTCTTCTATTTTCTTTCTTCCTAATTCACAATTAAAATAATCATTGATTTATAAAATTTTTAATACTTTTGCCAATGTATTCAATGTTTTATCATTCATTAGCCTTGTCAACGAGATATTCTCATATTGACTTAAATTACCAAATGTTAAATTCAAGTTATTAGAATTCATACAATAGATGTTAATTGCTCTTCTGCTGCATTACTATAACTTTTTTCATTAATAATTTTATGATACTTACTTAATATAGCTTTTTAAAACAGAAACACAAACTATTAAGTTTCTTACAGAAAATTCAACTACATTGTTATCTAAAACACGACTAAAGAAAAAATGTATACATACAATAAAGAATTGAAACAGCGAAAAACATAAACATTAAATGTTATAATAATTAACGTGCTATTTTTTATCATTGTTGTTTTATCAATAATTCTCCACATCTTCAACTTTTTGTATTATTCTTGGCCATAGTTAGTTGGCATACATAGTTTTTGATTCTCTCCAAATTCTTTAATTGGATTAACATTTTGTAATTATTAAAATACAAATTATAAATATATATGATAAATCATTTTATCATTCGCTTTCATTTTTACTCACACACACATTGGCACACTTAATAATTTCACTTTCAACAATTATTAAATTCATGACCCCTTTTTGCTTCAGACTTTTTCCATTTAATATCATAAAATACTAATAAATACTTGGCTCAATATTCTTTGTAATCATTATTATAAAAATAAAAAATTTCAATGTATATATACTATAATATATAAATATGGAATGGTTGTATTTAAATTAAAAATTTTAAGTATTACATTTATCTTGTAAATATTTAATGTATGTACAGATAATATTGTCTGTAATGCTGGATAACGAAGAAATTTAACTTAATTTAATTTAATTTAATGTAATTTTTTAAAATCTTTCTTAAATTTATCAAATTTAACAAACGTTCGATAACAATTGAACACCAATAAGTTATTAAATTAAATTCATATTGCAGTTATTAAAAGCAAATATGGCCGCATTTATTCTATTTTATAATAAACCCACGTTGTGCATACTTTTAACAATTTTTTTATTCCTAAGAACAAAATTTAGCAATTATTTGATACTAAAATTTCGTTGAGTTCAAAATTTATTCAGGTCAAATTACAATCTGATTGATCAATGACTTGAAACCAAATGGATATCAAAAAAAAATTTTTGTTTTATAAAACGAACTCTTCCGAGAACCGCGACACAATCATAATAACATCGACTAGATTTTTTTTTTATAATTTAATACTGTCAAGAGTATTACTAAATGCAAATATCGCGGGAATAAACTATGAATAACTATAAATTTTTTTTCAGTATTTTATAATTCTATTTACTTTCTTTTTATGAATTAATAAATTAGTGTAAAAAACTTGAGAAAAACTAAAAGAGACATGACATTTCTTGACAAACAATATTAAGCATTATCAAAAGAAATATCAAACAAAATTGATATCCTACACAACAGAGCCTATGAACTTTCAATATTTAAATTAAAAACATATATATAGCAATGTTGAACATTCTTTAGCTCATGGAGAAATTATTTGTTTGCTTATAACTGATCGTATAGTTGTTCTTATTATAAAACTTCTTATGAACACCAAATTCCTTATTCAAACACACTAACAATTTTTATTATTGTCAAAATTTATAAATTTTAAGGTAATATTATTTTTAAATTAATCAAGAATATTAAATAATATTAACACAATTAATACCTACAAAGAATAAGAGAAAATAAAAATAACTATAGTATCATCATATATAAAACAAAAAAAAAAAAAAAAAAAAAATAAAAAAAAAGTATTAAATAAGCATTAGTAATTCAAAAATAAAATTTACTTTTAACTCTTGATTGTTATTAATCTTTACTGCCTTGTGTTTATTCTATTGTTTTGCTATTTTTCTTAATGGTGGTGTCCCTGTTGTAACGGACTTCTATTCACACGTAAAACAAAACTTGTTTATTTCTATGCATCGAGATGCTAATAAATTACCGATACTTGTAGAGCGATAATAAGTGCTCATTATGGAAAAAAATTTTTACATCGTAAGATGAAGAAAAATTTTGGTTTCATTAATATTATTAAATAATGATTTGATCGATTATTTTTTAAAATTTTGAAAAAAAAATAACGATAGTTTTCATATTATTATAGATAAAATAATGCGTAATGATGACACTGTAGATATGATCGTTTATTTATATAATCTTCAATTTGTTTATGATATATTTTAATATAAAAAGTTAAGAGTATACGATAATAAGAATTAATTCAAATAAATATCGAGAGCATTTTTCTATTGGTATTCCTGCTTAAAACTAATTAACTACTAATTTGATTCGATTACAGTAATTTAAAAATAAATTTTACTTCTTCAACATTATCCAAATTCATTGATACAAAACAAAAACAAAAAAAATGTGTGAATCGCCAAACGAAGATAATATTTCAATTCGCAGCGATGATTCAATTCTTAGTGTTTCAATGAAAAATGAAATTGTAATCATTTTTTGTTACAACCATAATCTCAATATTGTTTTTTCATTTTTACGATGCACTAAATACTTTTTAAAATGAACATTAATATTTAGAAGGATAAATTAAATTCATTAATAAGTATGGAATTAAAACATTCCAATGTATATTACGATTTGTATGCAAAAAATAATATATTAAAAGTGGATTTAGAAAATGTATACAATTCATGTAAGCGATTTGAAAATCAAATAAAAATTAAGAGCGAACATTTGGAAGAGTATCACGAAGAGCTAATGAAATATCAAAAACACAATAAACTACACCTAAAGAAAAAATTGTAACAAATTATTGATCATACCGAGGTTGGTAAATATTTATAAAATCAAATTTTAAACATGTTTTTAGATCATCTATTATTCAAAAATTGGAAGAGACCAACTCTTCCTTCTGTGATGCTTTTAATCATTATGTAAGTAAAATATGAATATATTAATATTAATATTGTGAATATTAATATTGTGTGACGATTTAAATATATATTTAATCATTTAATATACGATACAGTTTACGGAAAAATAAATTTTTGTAATCCTTTATGAATTGATTTGGAAATTAGAAAAAATTCATTGTTTAACTTTTCAATATACTCCTGTCCTGCGTTACAGTGCTTCGAATTTTCTATTATTTTAACCAGCAACGCATTCATTGAGACAAATAGATTTATGTGTATACTAAAGAGATTTCTAATATTATTAATATTTCTAATAATAAAATTATATCTTTTATCAATAAAGACATGTTTATAATATTAGGAAAAGTAACAGCCAAGTAAACGTATGTATAAACAGATATTAATTTCATTGTTTATAAAAGAATAAAAAAATTTAGAATCTCCTTGATTATAAACGTAACTTTAATCAAATAAATTTCATGCAATTTGAAATTTGAATACTTTATGATACAAATCTATGAACAACACAATTGATAATTATTAAAAGTATCTAAAAATCTTAATAACTTTTAATAATTTCGATTTCATTTGCTTTTTTATTATTTACATATTTATTAAATGTTATTTTTATTAGAGCTCAGCAGTGTTAAAAAATTCCATACATATTTTTGATAATGAAACTCAACAAAAAGAACAAAATTCGTTAAAAATCATAAAAGAATTAAATACTCTTCAAGAAAAAATAAAAATCCCTAACTCTTTGATAAAATCAAAATTCAACCAAATATCAAATATAGACGTTGCTAAAAATATATTGTAAGATATATTTGTATTATTATTTATAATGTAAACAATTTTGGAAATAATATTTGATCGATCGTTGCTTACAGATTCGAATACTCAATGAAACGTCCAGAAATTGAAATAGAAGCAAGTGCTTCAAAATTAGCAGGTGAAGTTAAAAAATTGGAACAACGACGAGATGAATTAAATCTCATAATACGCAAACATAATAAATAAATTTTTAATTAACATATAAGCCCATGTGGAATACATTCATATAATTTATGTTAAATCATGCGATTCAAAATAATTATTCTACATTTATTAAATGATTCAAATAAAAAATTAATTTAAAAAAATAATATATAACAACCGGAAGTTCTTTATCCCGCTGAATCTTATACGTGTGGCGCCACTGACTACCTGTAGAGTGAAAGTGTGTTGAGGTTAGGAAATTGAATTTAGAGAAAAAGCCGGCGAAGGTTCTGTGTTATGCCGACGATTTTTCAAAGTCCAGAGAGAATTAAACTTCTTTAATTCTTTTGAAAGTTATATTACGAAAAAAAAAGTATAATGGAGCTCACTGACGATAATCTCTTCACGCTGAGTGAATACTTAAAGCATACACTTAGCCCTGACGTCGATGTCAGACGCCCTGGTAATGCGTTTTATAAATAAAGATTCTTCTCGTTCAACTGTTATTCTTATATTATGTTCAAATTAAATAATAAGCTTTTTATTTTAATGATAATCATGTTTCATTGTTTAACAATGATATTTTTGTTTTTCTTTTTATAATCTTTTTACAATCCATTTGATAAATTTATAATATTGATTTAATTGTGGAATGTATAATTTTAATAGTAGATAAAAATGATCAAGTTTCTTTAATATAAATTTATTATAAAAATTTCTATTAAATCGTAATTAAATTATTAATAAGAAAAGTAGCATAAAAGTTACAAAATCCAAAAATATATTTACTTTACATATCATTATCCAAATTTATACTTATTTTATTATTATTATTTTTTAGCTAATATAATTTCATTAATCGTACAGATATATTACAAAGTATTAATAAAAATTATAATTCATTATTACAATATAAATTGATTCATATATTTTTATGATACTTTGATCGTTCATGATGAACTTAAAATTATGATTATATTTATATGTAAATTATTAAATTTAAATTTAATATCTAACGGTGTTGCATTGATAAACAAGAAAAAGTTACATTTTTTCATCGGTACAAGTGACTTTATTTAATAAAATATAAATTATTTTAATTAAAAATATTTAATATTGAAATTGTTTTTTATTAAATGTTGAAAGTTTTATAATTTTTGTTTGTTAATTAATTTATTTATTAATTCAGTTTTATTAATACATGACTAAACAAATTTATATTTATAATAGAGGTTAGGTATAATTTCTAATTTACTTATTTATTTATGTATCTTACTTAATAAATATAAGCAGTTTTACATTTAAAATTTTGTTAATTTTTTCAAAATTACTTATTCAAATTTTATATTTCTCATTAAATTGAAATTTATCTTAAGTACAATTAATATTAACTAATAAAATTTGTGAAAATCTAATGGAATTTCTTTACTTTTTCAAATGATTCCTTTTATTATTCGTTATAAAAATGAAATATAATTAATTAAACGTTAATTAACTTTATTTATTGTGTCACTAAAGATTATTTTCCTATTTCAGCTGAAAAGTTTTTGGAATCAATAGAATTAAATCAAAACTATCCGTTGCTTTTACTTCATTTAGTAGACAAATCCGAAGTCGATCTAACTATTAGAGTAGCTGGAGCTATTGCGTTTAAAAACTACATAAAAAGAAATTGGAAAACTGTAAGTATTTTAGATGATATTTTAAAAATTTATACAATTTAAAAAAATATAATTTTATCATAATTATCGTGTTTTTAAAGCAACTATCAAGCTTATTATAAATCCGTATTACTAATTCATGCGATTAATAACAACATATTTGTAGGAAGAAGATTCTGTAAATAAAATACATGATCAAGATCGTATTACTGTTAAAAAACTTATTATAAACTTAATGCTACATTCACCCGATTCAATACAAAAACAATTGTCCGATGCGGTTTCAGTTATTGGCAGGCATGATTTTCCTGCTCAGTGGCCAGAATTAATAGATCAGATGGTAGATAAATTCAACACAGGGGATTTTCATATTATTAACGGAGTTTTACATACAGCTCATTCTTTATTTAAACGATATAGATATGAATTTAAAAGTGAAGTATTATGGACTGAAATAAAATATGTCTTAGATAAATTTGCAAAACCATTAACCGATCTTTTCTTGGTAATGTATTAATTCTTTTCTCTTATTCTCTATACTTTAACATGAAATAGAATTTAATATGTAACATTGAATAATATTCTAGGCAACGATGAATCTCACTCAAGTGCATGCTAATAACGTACAAGCATTAAAAGTCATATACAATTCATTAGCTATTTTATGTAAAGTATTTTATTCGCTCAATTTTCAGGTATAAAATAAATAAACACTAACTACATTGTATTATTGTTAATTATATTTAATAAAAAATAATAGTAAACTTATTTACTTTATAAATGTTAAGGATTTACCAGAATTTTTCGAAGATAATATGTCCGTGTGGATGAGCAACTTTCATAATTTGCTCACTGTTAATGTACCATCATTGAAAACTGGGGTAGAAAATTAGTTTAAAAATTTTTTTAATTTAAATTATTTATCTCTAAAAAAACTAAGGCATTTCTATTTTAATATAAAATTTTAGGATGACGAAGAAGCTGGCGTGATAGAACAATTAAAATCACAAGTTTGCGATAACGTGTGTTTATACGCACAAAAATATGATGAAGAATTTCAACAATTTTTACCTCAATTTGTCACAGCAATTTGGAATTTGCTTACATCTACAGGTCGACAAATAAAATATGATGCGGTACATTGAACAACAATATTTGTATACATTTTTATTCGTAATTAAGCATTGAAATTAATAGTTCCATTATATTTACGTTATTAGCTTGTATCCAACGCGTTGCAGTTTTTAGCAACAGTCGCGGATCGTTCTCAATATAGGAATCTTTTTGAAGATGCGACGACTCTGAGTAGTATTTGTGAAAAAGTCATTATTCCAAATATGGAATTTCGGAGTAAGATAATTGGATGTTAAATTATTGTTTTAAAATATTTGTAATTTAATGAAATTTAATGCATTCATAGAGTCGGATAATGAATTATTCGAGGATAATCCTGAAGAATATATTCGTCGCGATATCGAAGGCAGTGATGTAGATACTAGGAGGAGAGCCGCGTGCGATCTTGTGAAAGTGCTATCAAAATATTTTGAAGATAAAATTATGGAAATCTTCGGTGCTTATATACAGGTTGATTTATATAGTTAAATAAGATATTCTTAATCGATTAATTTTTACGTATTTCAATACGAATATTTTTTAAAGGCCATGCTGCAAAACTATCTTACTAAACCTGCAGAAAATTGGCGTAGCAAAGATGCGGCTATATATCTTATAACAAGTAGTGCTAGTAAAGGGCAAACTCAGAAACATGGTGTAACTCAAAGTAGCGATCTTGTACCTCTTCCCCAATTTGCAGCGCAACACATTGAGCCTGAGCTTACTAAACCGGATGGTAAATATTTCATTATTTAACTTAATATGATAATTTAAGAAAGTCGCAAAAGGTGCTAACTATAAGTTGATAATTGTAATTTAAATATATCATTTTAGTAAACGAATTTCCAGTCTTAAAAGCTGATGCTATAAAATTCATAATGATATTTAGATCTATTTTACCACGAGAACAAGTTGTTGGAAGTTTACCACAAATGATTAGGCATTTATCAGCAGCAAGTCCTGTTGTGCATAGTTACGCTGCATGTGCAATAGAAAAAATTCTTGTTCTTAAAAGTCAAGCGAATGTACCATTGTTAGTGTCAAATATGTTATGATTATCTTGTAAATGATGGCATTATTATGTGAATGAAGAAATTTTAATATTTTAGAGTCAAAGGAGAAGAAATTGCCCCTCTTGCCACGGATTTATTGAAACACTTGTTTGGGGTTCTTGATTCTCCAGGATCAGAAGAAAATGAGTATATAATGAAAGCTATAATGAGAAGTTTT
The DNA here is from genome assembly GCF_000503995.2 of Ceratosolen solmsi marchali. NCBI lineage: Eukaryota > Metazoa > Arthropoda > Insecta > Hymenoptera > Agaonidae > Ceratosolen > Ceratosolen solmsi. The sequence goes on from NW_011948415.1 coordinate 15,115,433, forward strand.
GCTACTTTGCAAGAAGCAGTCGTACCCTTTTTAGCAGATTTATTACCAAAGTTGACGCAAAAAATTACAATAGTTGCCAGAAATCCCAGTCGTCCTAATTTTAATCATTATCTTTTTGAAACCCTGAGTATATCTATTAAGTTAGTCTCGAAGTTTAGATAAATACTAATGTATTGCGCGAAAAATTATTTACAATTCATTCTTTGGGTTTCTTTTAGGGTTGTGTGTAAATCGAATCCAGATGCCTTTGTATCCTTTGAACAAGCCCTTTTTCCAACCTTTCAAGGAATTTTACAACAAGATGTTCAAGGTTACAATTCATTTATCAAATTTTTAATTATCTTTTTTTTTTCTTCTAATTTTCGCTCTAATATTTCATTAATCGGATAATTTTTAATTTGTTTCAGAATTCATACCGTACGTTTTTCAAATTTTGGCTCTGCTTATGGAATTACAAGCTAGTTACAGGCCTAACATACCCGATTCATATATGGCATTATTTCCATGTTTATTGTCACCTGTTCTATTTGAAAGGCAGGGTAATATTCATCCATTAAATCGACTTTTACAAGCATTCGTGAGTAATGGATCAAATCAAGTCATAGCACAGGATAAAATCAGTGGTTTACTAGGTGTATTCCAGAAATTGATAGCTTCGAAAGCAAACGATCACGAAGGATTTTTATTGATACAGACCATCATTGAATACTTCCCTCCGTAAGAACACAAAATTTTTAAATTCTATAACTTTGCTGTTAATAATTAAATTAACCGAATTATGGTTTTCAGAGATACCTTGAAACCTTATATTAAGCAAGTTTTTATATTACTTTTTCAAAGACTTTCGTTCAGCAAAACGACAAAATTTGTTAAAGGCCTTATTGTACTCTTCTGCTTTTACGCTATTCGCTATGGCTCGATGGACTTGGTTTCAATGATAGATTCGATTCAACCTCAGTAAGTTTATTAGAATATTATGTAATTTATTTATTTTAAATTTCACACTTAAATATTAAATATCAATATGTTTTAATCCTGAAAATATAAATGTTTTATTTATCGATCATTTATTATCGATATCTTTCTTAACATGTAATAACTTCACTTAAATAGTAATTAGTTATTTAAAATTTATTTGCATTTTAGAATGTTTGGTATGGTAATAGAAAGAGTATTTATCGCAGATTTGCAAAAAGTATCGGGAGAAATTGAAAGAAAAATCACAGCAATTGGTGTTTCAAATGTCTTAACTAGTTGTCCAAGTATGCTTGAAAATCCATATGTAGCATATTATCCTCGACTTTTAGCCAGTTTAATAGAATTTTTTGAATTACCACACGACGAAACTCAATTACCAGAAGATCAGCAAGATTTTGACATGGCCGATGTATCGGGCTATCAAGCAGCCTACAGTCAATTGGTATTTGCAAGAAAACTAAAAAGAGATCCCCTAGCTTGTAAGTTAACTTATTTTATCCTTTAATGCAGCTTTTATTTTATTTTATTTATTTATTTATTTATTTACTTATTTATTTATTTTCTTGTCTTGTCATAACAATTGTCAATTATGATAGAAATGTACATTATATCAATTACGTACATAGATTTTATAACAATTAAGTCATTTTATTTAGTTAATAAACTTGAATGAATGCAATTTAGCTCAATTATAAAAATCTATCACTTAATTATATTTGTAAAGGTATAATACTGAAATTATAACGTGTATTTTATTTTTCATTATAATATTTTAGCTATTTTGGATGTACGCTTATATCTTGCAAAAGGACTTGGTACGATGGAACCAAGTCAGTTACGTGGTTTATTGGGACAAATTCCTGAGCCAAATGCAAATCACCTTAGAAATTATCTTCAAACAGCTGGGATTACTGTTGCATAATACGAACCTCAAATTCGGGAAAGGTTGAAAATACACTTGATGTCCCGTAAGTTCAATAGCATCGAATTAAATAAGACATGATTAATAAAATCGAAGTTAAACATTTAGTATTGAACAAGTATATGGCAATATCAATTTTAAAAAATTTTATTTTTTATACCCATTAATCTTAAATATAAATAATATATATAACAGGCATACTTTAAATTTGTACAAATCGTTACTTTTTGTCTTAGATTTTTTACATTCAATATATAACTTAATATAATTTAGTCGTAAAAATCCCTTTAATCCATCGAATAATTATTTTTTTAATCATCATGTACATATACAGATGTACATGTGTATCATATACAGATGCCGTGTTTTGCAAAAATTTAAATTATAAAATTATTTATTTCGATGTCAATCAATTGAACCATGAACTCTACTAAGCGTTTAAATCAACTACCTGTGGTGACGTGTAGCATAACAAAATTTTGTACATGAAATTTTTTAAATAATGAAACACCGTAACCAGTGCAGAATTTATTTAATTGTACAGTTATAACTGTTTAAAAAATGGTGTATTTTGTTCTTTAGGATAAGTAATATTTACATTATCATAATAACATACTTATGAAATAAACATGCAAATTCAAATAAATAAAATAATTTTAAATAATATAAATTGTTTCTCATTTATCATCAGACAAATAATGAAAATATTTAGTAAATACAATTAAGTTAATCTATTTTTAAATTATATTTAATTTTTCACTAAACAACATGTATTTAGTAATAATATTTTTCTATAAATTTTTTTTTTTTTTTATTGATATATGTATGTAAAATTAAAGTGTATAAAATATGTATATTATTAAAGAAGAAGTCATATTGTGATAATAAGTGATTGCTGAGATCTAGTAAGGATAATAAGCTCGAACCAACTAAGTTCTAATTCGCATATCATTGCTAAATTCAAGTGCCAATTAGCTTAACATAAATCGATTATAATTTTGCAACTATATTAGCATATATATTTTACATAGTTTATTACTACCGCCTATAAGTTATACAGTCATTTTATAGAGTATACGGAGTACTGTTTTTTAACTATTTTGACAAAAAGTAATACGTACATACGTATATAAATACCTTTCTTAAAATACCTTAGATTGTCAATAAAGCTATTTAATAGCAAGCGCATACCTATTAATTACATATGTTTAATCTATTTCACTAGAAGTAAACCTTATTCACACTATTTAAATAATAAGTAAAAATTAATTATATGACCTTGTGCATGCGTGTGCTTATTTGTTTATTTTATAATTTATAATAATTTTGTTTTTACTAAAATATATTCACTATCACCGACTATCAAACTGATATACAAATATTAAAGATAAATTAAGATTCATTCACTTAAAAATATCGAACAATTTAATATATATTAGTTAAGGCCTGATATTTTGCACTTAATTCCTAATAAACGTAATTTTCTTTTGAAAATTTACCGAATAATAGTAGCGATGAATTTACATTTATGATTTTTAAACAACAGTTAGATATAATATTTAATTAAATAAATTTCTAATAATTTATATCTTATTATGTTTGATAAAATAAATATTAAAAAAAAAGGATGAGTCGAAAATTCTTTTGATATAGTTCAAAATAAACAACACAAGGAAGTATGTTTGAATAACATAAGAATCTGATTTAATTTGTTCATTTCAATAAGGTCTAAAAACATTAAAGTTTTAACCAATTTACATAAATTAGTATTAGAAAGCTCAGATTATTGATAATGAAGTCGAGTGTTGCCCAGCTGAAATAGTTATATAATAATTTTATTATAAAAGGGCATATCAATGTATTTTAATAAAATAGTAAATTCAGAAATACAATTATGGCAGCTTCTGAAAGAATACAATGTTAAAAAGGGATTCGTTAAAGTGCCAAAAATCCTAATTTTGGTGAAAAAGTTTATAGCGTAATATATAAAGAAATTTGTAAATTTTTAGTATTGCCTAAACTAAATTGAAATTGGTTTTTATTGTATGTAACGATTTTTTTTATGTAACAATATTTTATATAATTCAATATATTTTATAAACTTCGCAGTGTTATCGTGACTATAAAATATCAAATTTAATGTAAATTCTTACAACAATATTGCTATATAATTATGTAATTTAGTATATTGTTGATAATAAGGATATATAAAACATAGGTAATTATTGAAATATCTATTTACTTTATTTATATTATAGACATTGTAGAAATAAAATAAGAATATTGGACACATTAAATAGTGAAATATTGGTAAGTTATCTATTTTGACAAGGAAGAAATAAAAATATATTTATAGTTTATGACACTATATTATTAAAATTATAAAATATTTTAGTACAAATTATGTCATTCATTGGAAATGAGGTAAAATTCTACTTTTTTACACGTTTTAATGCTAAATTTCTAATTACATTTAAATTTTTAAGAAAATTGATCAAATATTTTTGTAAACTTTTTTATTTTTTATTTTTAATGTTATCTATACACGTGATATCAGCATACATATATATATATATATATATATATATATATATATATATATAGTAAAGTAATATAAGAAACACGTAATGCAAAATATGCTAAAATATTTTTATATTTAACTTAAATTTATATATATTATGTTCTATTAAGCTTATATATACAATACATTATAATATTATTATTTTTAATGAAAACAAAATATATACTAATTTCAGTATTATTTAAAATAACTAAATAAAATCTAAACTTTTATTAAAATATTTTTAACAATTTTATTATCAATTGATTGATTAGAATTGATTTTTAAATTAACATAAATGGAAAAATATTAATTATATCTTAACAATTCGAAAAAAATAGCTTTATCCAATTATTCAATGTGATTGAATAAAATGAGAAAGAATGATGCGAAAACCATATTATTATTAGGGAATTTTATATATCACCGATATATAAGATTCCATAAGATTTTTTATTATCGCTAAATATTTTTGAGATATTTCACTGCTCAGGTAATATAAAGATCCATTGTTACATATTTTGTAACAATGATTAAGTATACATTTTGTAAGGATGTTTTATCTTTTTCTTATAAGCACTATACGATATTTTTATTTTTATAAAAAATTTTTTATAAAAAAGAGTACAAAATTACAGAGAAGATAAGATTCGAGGTATTAATTACCGCGCATTAAAAATGCGCGTACAAAGGATGTGTTGGATGCCAAAAATATTAAATTTATCAGATCGGATATCGCCGTATTCAGAGATATTTGACATATTTGAGATATTTTATTAATGCGGCATTTTAGAAGCGTATGACGAATTATATGTAATAATTAAATCGGTTTATATTTATAACAAATAATTTATTTCGATATATTGAATAATAGATTAAACACGGGTTTAGATGACCGAGGGTTATATTGGAATGAATACGGTTAATTAATTAATAATTCAAAATATAGTCCAATGTAATTTAATAACAGCAAAATTGCAATACTCGATACTCGTTATCCTATTACAAATTTCCATTATATTCTAACCATCAAGCACGCTATGAAATAATATATCTTTAAAATAAATCTTTAAAATTGCCAATGATTTACGCATTTTCTTCATTTTTATAAAAGAATTGTAGAAGACAATCGTGTGTAAAAATTGCGTCATCATTGGGCTAATTAGCAGCTGCGATCCTCAATGACTCTAAATAACGAGAAAACTGTGCGCACCTGAAAGTGTGCAAGGAAACTACAGGAAAATGAGGAAATGAGGGAGGGTGAGGAAAAGGAAGTTTAAAAAGTGTAAAATATGTTAGTGAATCGAGTGCTGGATACATAGGGCCATGTGTTGGTAATTGAGCGACAGGAAAGCGATTAATAATCCGCTCCGAGAAGTTCTCGGTGCCTCGGGACGGGAAGACGCCGATTTTCAAAGAATGACGCGTGCATTTAGTGCGTATCGACTCGCGCAGCTAAGAAAGTGAAAAGCCACGGCGCATTGGTCGAGAGGCTAAAAGAGGTGGGGACGCACCGCCGTGGCGGGAAATGCCGAGCTTCGTTGGACGTTGTCGGGAGTTCTCGAGCAGCTTTCGCAGTTCCCAGTCCACTGCGCGTCGCCCGCGAGGCTCGGATGCGCTCCGCGGCACGAGGATTGCCCGGATGCTGCGCCCGTCCCTTCACGAACACGATTGTCGAGCGAGAATCTGGCTGCCGGCGGCGGCTCGGTACCTCGAGATATCCTTCCTTCTGGCCGGCCGGATCGACGTGCACCCCGGTGTCAAGAGGCTTCCTCGCTAGGTGAACTTGGTGACTTCAGTTTGGTAAGGAGGATGTTCGGGTGGCTGGTCGCGATGGGCGCTAAGCCTTTTTTGTCCCATCTGATACGCGAACGATCCCTTTTGGCCGGAGACTCGCTAGCTTCTTGGGGGAGGAGCTTCCAACGAAGAGATTAGCGCCGGTTGTTAGGCGACAGAGGGATCGTGAAAAAGATTGTGAATAATGTGTGTTGCGATGAACGTCGCTACGTTGACGTTGCGCGCACAATTTAATCTTATAATCATCGCTTTTACGTCTCTATCTTATCAATGTCTTATCAGTGCAAAGGTTTAACGTGCCGTGTTATTCAAGGCGATCGTAAACTCCATCGAGTGGAATATCTACATTCGAGATCTACATTATTCTAAAGAGATAAATTGCCATTGCTTATGTGCCGATTTTAATAACAAAATTAATCATTGTACATTTATAAATTGTCTTTGCTTGAGAATTCACGCTCCTGGCAATTATTAACGCACAAAGATTGTCAAAAATTATATACGAAGAAAAGTGATATAAGTTTTATTTACTATAGCAAATTGATAGCGCTTTTGTTTAAGCAAACCACGTCCCACTACAGGTACTTCCCCCACCCCCACCCTCATAAATATTCATTACCATGACATTATGAATTCTTACACATTTGTATTTCGTTCTTATGATTTTCTAGTATTATTTCAGTTCATAAAGAACGCGTTGTACGCCGTAACATATTAGCTTCCATTAATAACAAAGAACTCTGCTTTGTTACGAAAGTTTTACTTAATACTTACATAAGAAACAAAAACAAAAATAATTATATAAATGAATAAATTAACGTAATATTTCGTTAAGTCATTAAGCGCGGAGATCAATGATCAACGATGCTTAAAACCATACCGATCACGAGACAAATGAGACATTTTATTTGTTTTATTTGAACACGTTTAAGCACAATTCAACATTGTATTGAAGTTGATGGATTTTTTACGCCCGAGGTATTTTCTCAATTTATCAATTCCTTACGTGTGGCTTCGAGGGCCTTTGTAATTATCGATAAATACGAGATTTAACATGAAGCGAGAAAATCGAAAGTTACAAATATGCCTCATCATCGGATCTCGTACGTACGAGTCGTCAATTGAAATTCAACGAGGAGCAGTGCCGTTTCCTTGTGTTCACCTCGCTAAGTCATATATCCGAACACGTTGAGGATGGAGGACGTTAAGTTCAAGCTCGCGAAATGCGTAGGCAAAATTTTTTATATAAGTTTTTATAACCGGCAGTCATAAGCAATGGGAATATGTTGTTCCTCTCAAAAATGCCGATTAGCTAATTGAAATGTTGATAATCGACGTATCGCATGGCAATCTTATCCAACCAAATGCAAATGTCCGACCTTCCTTCGAGTATGTTCAATTCATTTACGTTGCTTAAGTGCTACTTAATGCTTATTACTGTACGGGACAATTGCATTTTACTTATTATTTCCTCAATATTTATTTTCTAAGTATAACAAAGGCCTGTGTAATATCATAGGTGGAGTTGCATTTGTATTTCATTTGTAAGTTCAGATTCGTGACAATTTTGAGAGAAAATTATTATATTTTTTCATAACAGCCTTACATTAATGATCGGATAAGTTTAACGCGATCAACGACCATCAATCCTATTCGATTAATTAATAATTAATTATAATGCTCGGTTTTCTTATCGTTTAAAAATACAACAAATTTCATTCCGTGCACCGTGTATTATCGGCTATTTTTTCAATTTTTTTTTTTTTTTTTTTTTTTTTTTTTTTTTTTTTTTTTTTGCTAGTGAAACATTAAAATATTATTTTTTGAGATAATAAGAGAGATATCTTGCTAAAGTTTTTACACGTTTAAGTATAATATGCTTTTTCGCATTACGCTTAATAATATGTTCAAAGCGAGCAATTGTATTCAAAAATTGGATCATTAAGAAATTAAAATTTTCTAAACGGTATCATTTGCTAAAATATAAATAACAATTATAATAAAACGATGACGATGATGATGACGATGATGAAACTGTTATATAAAATAATTAATCGCTCGAAAGGTGGAATTTTATCGATGAATAAAATACTAATTTTCACTAAAGCATTATTGCTTCTGATAATACAATGTATATTATAAAATATTTATTTATTAAACCTTATTCGATTTACTATTTAATGCATTGCTATAACTACACGTGTTGTTTTATCATTCGTAATATTGTATAACATTTGATAAAGACACGGAGGATTCTTTATTTTTATACATAATGTGTATTTTTTTTCTATTTAATTAATAAGTTTGAAAATTAAAAATACGGATTTTTTTAACAATAATTAATAACGAGCCTGTCCGAAGAAACAAAGACAAGAGTTAACTTGCGTGTGCGCATAGGCACAACCGGTTTTCTTATTCCATTTATGGCATTCCGTATGTCCGTTTATATATATATATATATTTTTTTTTCTCGAGAGAAGCGGGGAAAAGCACAATCGAGCGATCGTCAATGATTTCAATCACGTCGCGATTTCTGCTAAAATAGGAAAACACAAGCATCTATGTATAATGCGAATGCGTTCAAGGATGCACTGCCTTAGTGAAAAAGTAACTGTAAAGCCAAAACATACTATTAAACGATTTAATCGAGATTAACAATTGTAATGAAATAATATATGAATGTCATATTAAAGTAAACATTATTATTGCACTTCTCATAATGACAGATTTATAAAACAATTTGCTCTTTATTTGCACTGAAATAAATGTTATTGGTTTTATTACATCATTCACAAACCTTTTATACGATAATATGAGTTTGTAATTGATTGACAAAAGTTTTATGCAAATCTTCTTAATAGATCAATAAGTAAAATATGCGAGTAATAAATTAGTATCGAATACACCAAGTATTATTGATACTAGAGAGAGAGAGAGAGAGAGAGAAAACATTTTTGTTTTATTTCCCAATAATATAAACTCTAACCATTTATTTTTTTTACGGATCTACTTTTATTATTCTAATTTTTGAATTTTTTTTCACTGTAATTAAAAAAAAAAAAAGAAACAAAAAACAAATTCAAATGCATAATTTAAATTGCATGATATACATCGGCCTTTATACAATATTTACTTCACATTTCCCCCCTTTTCTTATTACATTCATTATTGTGAAGTTGTGATCATAATTACGTTAAAAATGAAAAGGTGAATGAATATAAACGTGTGTTCTACTTTAAATTCATCTTATCGAGGCATAATTACACGAATGATACGAAATTCACAAGAAGGCTCTTTATATATTACGTTAACAATACCTGTATTGTTATTTACCCTAAAAAGAATCATACGTCCCAATAAAACGTGCACTAAAGACTCGTGTATATATAATTTGAAAGTACATTGTAACAATAAATTATACAACGCTTATTAATAGCTGTGAGTACGTAAAAAACAAGTGCCAATTTTTACTTTATTTCTCACGAGTAATTTATTATCGAGCGTATAATTTCCGATCAAAATATTTTATAATTTGAGATAATTTATTAAAGTAAGAAATGGATTTTACACAAAGAGATAAAACATTTATTGAATAGTTGAAATTATAGATTGATGCAATCATTTTATATACTCCAAACTATTATATTCAAATTATTTGCCTAAATACATGACGCCTAAATACTTGTAATTAATCAAAATTGAGAGATTAAGGTAGAGTGCCTTTTTAATTTTACCTGCATACAAATGGACAAAGTAAGACATTAATTACGAATATATTATTATTGCATATATTATTGTGCATCGGTTGAGTAATAGGTTATTATAACCAAATAGAAAATGTTGTTTATCACATTAATGCATTTTATCAACTTTTATAACAATACGTATCTAAGTAATCGACATTACACCATACATATTCCAATAAATATATAAATACAATAAAAGATACAATTAACGAAAGGTTTATTAAAAAAAAAAATCATCAAGTTTTTACAAACTATTGTCAAGCATTAATCAGCATATATTAATATTAGTAATTATCATACACGATGAGATTGCGTTATTTGAAATAAAAAATTTATTATTAGTTCTATATTAGAGGCAAATTTTTAAATTGTAGTATGTGCAAATTGAGCTTATTGCGTGTCTTTGTATGCGACAATTTGAAGACGCTTAATGCAAATGAGCTGATAAAAACAATTCAGCTATTTATTAATAATGATACAAACGTAGAAAGAATTAATATGTGAAGTTCATAAAAATAATAAATTTACTTTTAAATTAGTACAATGTCAAGATAAACTCGACACTTTTTACATTTATAAAACTACTTCAAAACAAAACAAAAAGAAAATAAAAAAAAAATATCTTTTGCACATAAAATTTGAAGTAACTAAATAGAATAATTTTATCGATAACTTTTTGGATTTATTATGGCTTTTATAAGGACTACTTTAGCAAGGGTTCTTTCATACTAATCTAATATCCATCTAGGAATTTATTTTGTAGTTGCAATTTCTTAAAAAACGCTATCAACAATACGTTTAAATTCTTCTTTTCTTTTTTTTTTTTTTTAATTTTTTTTGCATTTAACAATGATACATCTTGAAAGCAGGTATATTTTAATTTTCTAATATGTCTAATAAATTACGTTAATCGTTATTTAACTAAATAATAGTTAAATGAATTAAATTTATACAGAATTTTTTCATTTTAACCAAGTATTCGATATCTATCGAAACTTTGCTAAATAATTTTTAATAAATACTTTACTTTTAAATCGAAGACAAAATAAAATTATTTTTAATAAGTCATTTACTCTTTATATATATATATATATATATATATATATATATATATATATATTTATACAATTTACTTTTTATCTAAAGATGCGTTTCAATAAAATTACTTTGTATTTTTCATTCAAAAACGAACGCTAAAACTATTAATTTCATAACTTATAAAATTAAACATGTTGAATATGTTGAATATTGTAAGAATTAAAATCTCAATTGACATTAATTTTATTTACGTCCGTATACAGTCGATTGTATGTATTGCTTTACCTACACATGCAGTCCTATGCGTTATTATAGCTTTTGATTAAAATGTATTTCTTTTCTACGAAAATGTTATAAATTATGAATTAAATCATGTAATATTGTTTTTTTTTTCATATATATTAAACAATAGTACTTATTCAATGATAAATGCTAGTTTTAGTAATTTTTTTCATTTATAATAAGAGTTAATAAATTATAACTGATAATGATATAAATAATCAATAGCTCAAACATTGAAGCTGGTTAATCGATGAAATGTATATATTTCTTGTCTATAAATTCTAATAAAATTCAAGATAAAAGTAATTTTTCATAAATTTCATTTATGATGTATTAATTTAATAAATTTAATGGTAAATAGTCGTAATGTGTGGGAAAGTAATGCAGTTTAATCCTAAAAGAATCGACATTTAATTAAAAGAATAATTACGGATGAGTATTTTTGAAAATCAAATCTTCATTAAATTACATTCATGTTTTTCTACTTTGAAATTACTTGCGATACAAATGTAAGAGTAAAAAAAAAAATAATTTAACCAACCGATGAAAAAGCAAAGGAATAAAAGAGGTCGAGGTCAGCGCCAAAGGAGGCGACAATATGACCGGTTGTTTGCGAATTTTCTTCTCGTTCGCGATTTGTGCGAATTGGAAAGTTCATATATGGATGTTTTCACTATAGAAGACAAATTGAAAATAAAGGCTCCATTATTCCATGTTTTATGGAGTTTTATGATTAAAATAATTGATGAAGCTTATATTTCATTTATTTAAGATAAAAAATTAAACATTTCAAGATATTATAGTATTAGAAATTCATATAAAAGAGAAAATAAATATTTTATATCGCATAATACCGTAATAAAGGTATCGTACTGTATACGTTCGTATTTATGTCTCTCTCTCTCTCTCTCTCTCTCTCTCTCTCTCTCTCTCCCTCTGAAAAATAAGAATTTGTAGTCGATGAATTTAGAAAGAAGAAAGTATTGGTTTACTTATAATTTCCTTTTTGGAAACTATAAGCTTAATAACTTATGGTATGACAGCATTTGAAGCATAAAGCTGGACAGATCTATCAATCTATCAATATAATTTATTTGTAATTTCATGTAATATATTTTTTAATACAATATACCTTGTAAAATCTTATAATATATGACTTGGCTATAAAAATCTAACCGAAGCTGGTACAAATTTATCTGCCACATCTTTTGCATTATTATTGATGTATTACATAAACGATACGAAACTACGTGTAAATCTGTTATTAATTGTTCACCGTATTTATAATATTTATTAATAATTATTTGAGAGGCGATATCATAGAAGTCCGCTGTTGGAAATTGAAATTGGAAATTGAAAAAGTCAATTGGCGCCGTTAGATTTCCTTGACTATATGCAAACAGGCGTGTACAAATTACAAGTGAAATTGCAATCCATTGGCCAACCGTTGTAACAAGAGATGAGAGAGGTCATGAGAGTCGAGAGTCGTAGATCATGCGATCCCCTCGCGAAAATAAAGTGCGAGCGTGATAAGGGATGCGGCGAGACTTGAAAAAATCTCTCCGAGGATGAGGTGGCCTGCGCACATCGCACCATCGCGCACTTCACTCTTCTCTCTTTGACTACGATCTTCCGGAAATACTGAGCATGCGCGTAATATGGACGGTGTAGTGTAGATCGCGAGGAATACTATCGTTTTACGTAGTTACCTGCTCCTCGCCACCACCATCCCGTTCGTAATCATAATCGTTTTTCTTCATCGCGTCAGCAATACACGCGTGTAAGCCGTAAAAGGCGTTTGCGCATAATCTTTTTAGAAGATTTGCGCGAACTATGCAAATTTCGACAACTTTGAGTATTAGCGGTCGAAGGCGCCCAGTTTTTAATGCGAGCTAATGAGATCGTTTTCAAGTCACTCGAAGAATTAGCAATATCAGTGGCAAAAAGTATACCAATACGACAATAATACGACTCATTTGAACTTAATGTAGATATTTTATTTATATTTATGTATATTGATTTATTAAATCGTAGTATGCAGTTATTTTATAAATTAATAATTTCTAATATCCAAGTATATATACTTATGAAAAGTTAATATCTCGCTTATTTACTTACAATTAGTAGTAGCACAACTCAACCGTGATTGTACGAAAAAAAAGGTAACAATACATTGGTAATAAATCGCTCGTTACTCATACTTATTATATATCTACGAAATATAAGAGTATTGTAATAATATTAAATTTGTCGGCAATCATTTTTGAAATTTAATATTATTATTATTGCTGTTATTCTTGTTGTTATTATTATTACTAGATCCAAAATATTTGACATTTTATGCGTAATACAGGAGCATCTAGAAAGTATCGTAATTTCGTAAATTAATCAATGCTCGCAATAAATAGTCTTGATAACCATATATTCTTATATATATATATATATATATATATATATATATATGCACAGACGGAGTGATCGAATGAGGTTACGGTGATTTTCAACCTAGACTTATCGAGCTTTGGTTGAACGAGTAATAAACAAAGAGCGCATGTATCATACGTACTCCTGATTATATCAAGTTGACAAATTACTTAAACCTCAACATAGATAATATTTTGAGCAGCAACATAATCCGTAAGAATCAAACATCACAAGTACGTAGTTACGGATACGTAGTTACGATCCACGAAGACATGCATGTGTTTAAAAAATATGGAGGACAGTCGCTAAAGTCGAAGCGACAGTCGATGACCTGAAAACGAGTATCGAAGCCCGTAATCCGGCAATCAAGACACGTAAGACTCCGTCGCGGTATCCTCTATGATGCTGCGGCCCTGGTACACCCGTCGTCCCTTTTTAATTTTTAATTCCAAGCCTAATGGCCACGAGTTGTAAAGGATGGCTCGATGGGCCTTGGCGTCGTGTCACACGAGCCGAGCTGAATTTCAAATACGCTTGCGGCATAAGAAGCCATCGCCTTCCTATCCTTACACCATGCATGCGTAAACTTTTGATGAAATAACTTTCCCAAAATTCGAACTTCGTCGACTTAAGGACCGATTTTTATTTACAATCTATGTACAATCAAGCGTGTAAAAAGTCTACTCGTAAAGGAAATAAACAGTTGGATTATTGTTACGGATGCCAATCTATGATAGTATTAATTGGCAAGATCGGGGATATTAAATTACTCGTCAAATACCTATGAATTTGTTTAGCACAATACTTGCAGAATGTAATCGATCGATTTTTTTTTATTTTAATTTAAAAGTATTCAGTTTAAAATTATATTCCATGATGATATAGCGATGAGCTCATTCGTATCTATAATTCCGGCATAAGAAGAGCATTAACAAATTATTTTTGCGCTATGTAATCTGATTGTTGTTAATCTCTTAAATGTATTAATTAATCATGAAGTTAACGAGGAAGAGAAAAATTTATTGTGAATTTACGGTGATTTCATCAACAGCACCAAATGAAAATAACAAAAAAAAAAAAAAAAAAAAAAACTTAAAATATTAAAAATGTAGATTATTAGAAAATTAACAATATTAATGTAATTCAATTAGATGGTTTCCAATATATATTATTACACAATGTTTTCTTAAATAAATGTCGTGTTGCTCTAATTCAATCAATAGAGTAAAATACTCTATTGAGTAAATAATAATTGACATTATAATTGTGTCAATTTATAAATAACACTGTACCGCTGATTTAAATTTTGACGGGCCGTGTGGAAAATTTAATTTTTCAATTAAATATCTTTAAAAGATAAAAATATTATAGATGAAAGGGATGAGAGACTTCTGCCTCGATGTAGGGCACAAGAAAGAGCAAATTTTCATTCGAGGTCAGCCTCAATGGTTTGTAAAAAATATTGAAGTAAGCATTCTCTTGGAATACCCGAAGTCAAATGTACAGGCCTGCCAATTATCAATGGAGTCCTGATAAAAAGTCCTCCTATCGTATTTATCCGGACCAGTTGTCACAGTCTCGTTCCCTCTATCTCTTTCGCAAATGATCGAGCATTGCGAGTCAAAATGTAGCCTACGCTGGACGGACGCTACTCAACTGATAATCAAAAGAGTAGAGCAAACTCGCAGGACACACATTGAACGATAAGCGTGGCTGGATTGTGGCGGCGGCGAAGGGAAAGGGGGGCTGCGGGGAAGGGGAACAAAGGCATGGGCAAAACTGATATTCGAAAGACAGGAAATTGAGCCGAACGTTGCTCGCTAAAAAAATCCTTGACCAAATTTTCTTAGAGCAGAAATCTTTATTTTGCTGGTGCAGTTAATACGATGATTTACGTTATTATGATGTATTGCAATAAAGATAGATTGTAACATTAGAATTGCTTGGTGCAAATTTGGTAAGTTAAGAATGAAGTTTGGAAAGTAAAATAACATTTCTTATTAGCACAATCAGCAGCTTATTAATATTGCACCAACGAATTGCATATTAATGTATGAATTAATTCAAAGTCCCGTCAAACTGCATTTACTTACATTGCATTTATAGAAATCCTGATTTATCTTTCCTCCTTTTTATATATTTTTTATTTCGCTAAAGAACAAAGAACCACGAAGTTGGGAGTCGGATAGATACCACAATCATCGATGATTACCAACGTTTAATTCTAATATTATTAGCCGATTTAAATAAAATAAGTAAAATTCGATATAAATATAAATATATGCAGTCTTCCTAAGTGCTCGACTAAGTCAAAACTCTAGAATTTTATCAAAATTTTATCAATTCATTGTTGCTTGTATGCTTAATTTTAATACGCCACGCAGAAAAATGTCATTACATAGTTTCCAATTGATGAATTAATACATTTAAATAATTATTTCTATAATTCAGTTAAAAGCAAACCGAACGAATTTTCTTCTTTATTTACTTAGCATTTCTATAACATTCCAGCATTTATCCGTAGTGTGATGATAATCTTTCAAATACTATTGAGATTTTTGCTGAAATGTTTGAATATTTGAACAACTGATTTTCAATAAGATAAATAATTTTTGTTCTATTTCACATTTTACGCAGAACAATTCGATTCTAAATACCAAACTGAATAATTGAGTAGAAAATTGTAAAATCGTGAGATGTTTGATAAAAAAAAAAAAAAAAAAAAAAAAAAAAAAAAAATTACTATTACTATAAGAAGAATAAAGTTACTATTACTATAACAAGAAAAAAGAATTTACTATTATTATAAGAACTAAAATTAAAATTAATACTTGTGATGATTTTAGGAAAGGAAAATATATAAGGAAACCGAAATATCAAATTATCTCAATGGGCACTGGAGACGGAAATAAAGGTAATTCAAATATGATATTTTTCCTATACAATTTTACGACTTTAAAACAAGATAAAAATAATCATTTACAATACATTTATCATTAAGAATAATGACTTAATCAGTAGGAAGTAGTTAGTGGGTAATGAGCATATGGAATTCCTTTGTAAGATAAGTCATTTCTACATTGAGTAGCAAAGACGTTTACTGCATTATAACATAAACAACATTCAACTATATGATAAATTTATTTTAAACGATTTACCAATTAATTTACTAAAGATCTTCAATTAAAGTTTGTTTAAAGAAGAAAAAAATCGTTAAACAAAAATCGATTGATGTCCTCGTTATTATTGCATTCTTTTCGTATAAAATTCAAATAAGCCCAAACTGTTTTTTTTTCTTTTCTCTTACGCTTCTACGCGAATTAAATTATTATTTTATTATCTCTAAATTAGTATATAGTTATTAAAAATACTGGTTGAAAACGCTACTTTTCTATGCTGATACGAAAAAAGGGTCATGAGAATATGAGAATTCAACATATCGAACTGGAGATAAAACTGTGGCTTTTTTTTTAAATTTCCGTAGTTAGAAACGAATATTAGTCATAATGTACGATTACGATTTGGATTCTAGAAAGTCAAAAATTAATTATTAAATTGACATACGCATATGGAAATTTAATGAGTAATCTGGCGGTTTTTCACTATTAATTCTATTATTAATTCTATATTAATATTACCAATTATAGTTAATAATCATACAAAAAGCAAATATTTATAACTAACTTTTTGATATTTTTGACATTTTTATTGATAGAGTGCATTTATATAGAATCAGATTACTTAAAAATGGTTTTAATATTATTATTCATTAAATCGGCCAATTTGCGTAAAATTGTCAATAGAGTTATTAGTATTAATGCCATTCGTATTAAATGGTATAACAAATTTTGTGAAAAATTCAAAACTAAAAACAAAGATTTAATTTTTTTTGTTTCTCAAGCATTGATACTATGCGACAGGTTACAAAGAAATAATAATAATCCACAACGCGAATGAAATATTACAATTATTATCATTCGAATGCATAAAAAAAAAAAACACATTGTACAGGTGTCTTTATTATTTTTGCAATGGTATTGGCGCGATACAGGTTCGGTAATCTCTCAGGTACATTAACATCGATTGTGTGCGTGTGCGTATGATGAAAGAGTAGTCGATTCGATGCAAACTATACGTTGAATGTTATATCGCAAACATTATACGACAGCTCATTTGTCGTTCAATTCACACATACCTACATGATAGATTAAAAAATAAAAACGAAGAAGAAGAAGAAAAAGAAGAGAAAGCAAGTAAATTTGTTTATTTCATACGAATTTACAATAAGAAATGTATACTTTGATACTTGACAACGCCCGGATTCAAAACAAAAACAAAAAGCAAAACAAAAAAAAAAAAACAAAACAAAAAAAACTAAATATGGTAAAATAATTCTGAAATAAAGAAAATTATAAGTAGATTTAAATGTCAAGTTTGTATAAAAACGAATTCAACGAGATAGAAACACTTCGACGTAATGCAACGGTCATTTTCTAATCGTTTTGTATGATAAACAACCGATGTCTTCGCTATCTCATAGATTACTTACTTTAAAACATTCTCTTTGTACTGCAAAACGTGTGGCTAATTTTTGTTCAAAAAAAAAAAAAAAAAAAAAAAAAAAAAAAAAAACAAATATATACTCTTCAAAGCACATTTGCAAAGAGCTTTCATTTTAATTCGTATGAAAGCTAATTGATTAATTGTTTATGTATTTATAAATAGTGACGCAATATCTAATGATCTAGTGTTTGTCATTTGAAGCAAAAACAATTACCATAGCTTAAAGTATAACGACAAGTATTATAATCTTCATATTATGTTAACTATGTTTTTGGATAATCAATCAATTTAAAACATATGTTCGATTGCCAGAGATTTTTCACTCTCCGTAAACACATAATTAAGTATACATAATTTTCCTTACAACATTATGCTTACGTAAGTTATATTTGGCTTTCAAGTAAAGCACGAGTATACTTTATCCATGGATACGCAATATATGGATGGATAGAGAAATACATTAACGAATTTGATATTCGATCGAACTCAAGATGACTAAATCTATTTAATTTTGAAGTTTCAAGCAAGTTGAGATAGAAGGACAACGGGCTATCAAGGATAACGACTATCATCATCCATAAGATCATCGAGCTCATCGTTTTGCGATTTGATCTCAGCAGCGCAACGTCATAGATTACAAGACGACTCTTATAAATAGTCCAACCATAAGCGATTTTCTATCGTCTCGTGGAGCCGCTAGTTGCGAATTATTCAAGGAACATGCCCAACAAAGTCCATCGTTGGGTCGTCGCGATTGCGTTAGCAATTCGCGCAAATGTGCAGCCGACGCGGGACCGGCACTTTGTATGCCGATGACGGCCTCCTCCGCGCGGACCTCAGCGACTCAACAGCGCCGAGCGCCGGATGCGCCGACCCGTAGGGGCAACCCTCGACACCGTCTCCGCCGACACGAATGAATAAATCGATTTCTGATCCCGACGCGAGTCGAATCGAGCATCTTCCTCGATGCTCCTTTATTTTTAGCCAAGCTCGCTCGTCATACGTCGACTGCGCGTACCTGCATATTCGAGAATTAATCGTTTGGCACTTGGGCTGACATCTGATTTAAGATGGCTGCCTTAAAATAACGATCCTAGCCCTAGTCAATTGCCATTTCGATGGCCATTTAATGGATAATGTTGTATTGTAATTGGCGAGTTCGACTCTGCGCCCTTTTGCAGATATCGTTAATCTTCGTTCGAAATTAAAAAATTACCATCTCAACTATATTTACCACCTCCGTTTATTAATAAACGATAACAGTAATGCGAATATGCATTGATTAATAAAAGAATGAGGAACATTTCTCTCTCTCTCTCTCTCTCTCTCTCTCTCTCCCTCTCTCTTTAATTTTATCTTAGAAATATTAAATAGTAAGTAAGATAAAGTACTGCTTATTTTATAAAAGAATGCAAAAAAAAAATTGACTCTTTGGTGGCTAAATACTTTTCGTTAATAGTTGTGCGATCGAGTGCACGTCGTGGCGTATAATTGCAGTATCGATTACACAGATAACACTTCATAAATAAAATTATGCATAATAAGTGGCTTATTCCTCAACTATGCATACATTACCTGTAATGTCAGAGAATTGTAATCGATAATTGCTGAATGCATTTAATGCAATTTTGTAATCCACTTGATTACAAAGTGTATTTTCTTAAAGCTATAGAACTGGTCGCTCGAGCGGCTTTTAAAATGTACAATCTATTATTTAACTAATGAAATTGAATGAAATAAAATTAGAATTGGATATTTCCTATTAAATTTATTATATATAAATACGTAAAAAGATAATATACGCTTCTTTTAACTTCAAATAAATGCATTAGTATACGGTTTCATGAGTTGGTAGATATGCACATTTGAAGAAATCGATAATTAATATAAATATATATAAATAAGCGATTTTCATTTTGCTCGTTAAAAGCATGATGTTTCGTTATATGATTTTTTTAATTATATGAACAGAAATATTAATGAAATACATGGAATCGTGAGATGCTCGAGTCGCTCGGCGTTCGAAAGTTCGAAAGCTCATTTGCTTCAATAAATATAATCGAGCACTGAATAGGGCTAGTTGCCTTAAAATAAGTGAGTTACCCAATACATCTGTTTATAATACTATAAATTCACTTGTGAAGACGAGTCTATTCGTGTAACAACGAATTTTCAATGTTTACTCATCAGCGATTTTACTCAAAGCCCGAGCAAATCTTGTCTATTGGAACGCAAACGCCAAGCTAATTCATTAAAGCAACTTGTAACTACGATTCAGACTATCTATTACATCTAGGAAGTATTTTGCCAATTTTCGTATGACAATGCCGACAGAGGCGACAATGAAAATCAAATGGATAATAAATGGAAACATCCGGCTGTGCGCGTGCGCGATTTGTCGAAGTGCAAAGCCGATTCGGGTCAACAGATGAGCGATTCGGAATGAAAATGAGACGTTGACGTCGCGTGCAGGAATGTCCGCGTGCATAATGCACATCGAGCGACGCCTGGGCGTATTTCCTCTAGGAAATTCCAATTATTTCCCTTGTTAGCAGCGACGGACAGAATGTCGACGGGAAAGGCACTCATACGTTCTTCGATATCAGCTTATTTAATGCCGAGGCCACTTAAAAGTTATCAATTCAGTTTTCAACACTTTTTTAATTATAACTAAGAAATGTTTATCATCATCATCATCATTGTAACAATACATGGGATGCGCCTATTCGTTTCAACGGGCATTATTTCAATAAATCAAGCCTCTTCTTCATCTTTTACTTCATCTTCATCATCATCATCATCTTCTTCTTCTTCTAAATTCTTCTTCTTCTTCTTCTTCTTCTTCTAAATTCTTCTTCTAAATTCTTCTTCTTCTTCTTCTTCTTCTTCTAAATTCTTCTTCTTCTAAATTGTTCGAGTAATAATATTTACCAATGATTATTACATCGGATGCACTTAACTTTACCTATCTAGGATACAAATATCTCTAAGTAAGTAAATGTTTCATAAACTTTTACAGCCATTTGCATTTGTTTTTTCAATATTAGTATGGTAAAGTTTAAATGAATTTCTATTTGTTGCAGACAAACCAAAAGCCATGTCACGCTTGAGGCCAATAAAAATCACGGCAGTGGGCGACGGTATGGTCGGCAAGACCTGCATGCTCATCACGTATACAGAAAAAAAGTTTCCCATGGAATATATTCCTACCGTGTGAGTTTTATTAATTTTCCTACACAATCGTAGGGTTTTCGGGGACTTTGCTAGTGTCGCCGTAAGTGTGTTAGAACCTTTGCTACTTTAAACTTTCGGAATAAAATAATTTTTGTTTACCAAGGATTTTGCGCGATTACTCGAAAAGTAGTTTGCGCTTCTTATTACTTCCCTCCCCCCCCCTCCCAACGACGTAAAATTTGGCGTCTACGTAATCGCTCAAAATATATTTCAAACGATAATTTATAACGTGATTGTAATGCTTCTTTTATTGCCACTTGACGTAATTGATTATGTCCATATTGTGATATTGACTGCGCAATACGTTTGCCAATGCAATAGTGATAATATATTAAATATTTAAATCTAGTATTTAGTCAAATTGAAATAAAATAGAAAATTTTGAGCCTCCGCGTGATATTTGGAAGAGCTGATATCCAATATGAAACATTTAAAATCATTTATTAAAATATTTGCATGAATTTATCGTTAATATTGAAATTTTGAGCTAAAATTTTTTATTACTATTAAAATAATAACTTATATAATAAATAATTACGTCGAAATGATTTCAATTATTACCAAAAGATTTTAAATATTACTTAAATAATGTGATGTTAGGGAGAAAATTTTTTCTAAATTATAATCACAACACAATTACATTTGATCGGGTTAACAAAAAATATTCAAAAATTTCAATACGCTATCGAATAATTTAAAATATTACTCGTAACAATTATTAAATTAAACTGTTTTTTCTTTTTTCATTTATCTTTTTTTTTTTTTTTTTTTTTTTTTTTTTTTTTTTCGTTTAATCTCTGAATTAAATTTGTTTAATATTTTAATATATTTACATAATCGTCGCGAATGAAACTTAGATTTAAATTAAACTGACTGAAAGTATTATTTTGCTATTATAAATAACACGGTTACAGAATTTTATCTATTGGCAATAATTCGGTCGAAAACAAATCAATATTTGTCAAAAGTATAAAATTTTGTAGCTAAGAAAGTTCTAATCTTTTAAAGAATATAATTTAGGAAAATATATTCTGAAAACATAATCGACACAAATACGACATTTAAGTCATATTTCAAGTATAATTTCTAGTAAATACTTAAAGATATAAATACAAAGTTATGTTTATGTTTATGCCGTTTACCGCATATTCTCCTAGTTATGTAAAATTGAAGAAAGAAAAAAATTTAACAATAATATTTTTATGACATTTTTTCTAGTTGTGAAATTAAATATTTTTATATAAATTCTTTCTTTAATAATTGCCAATGTACTTGTGATATTCATTAGGATGGAATAGAGCTCAGAAATTGTTTTAAAATCCGTTTATCGAATCATCGTCATTCGTATATTCGTGAATTCGTAAATTCTAGTTGTTTATCCTTTTGTATTTAAAAGGACTATTACAAAAATAATATTCTTTTTAAAAATAATACTATAATATCTCGCTAAATTTAATGTATATATACAAATATTCAACGAATTTATAATTTAATTACTTCATAAACTTGTACCCAAAGACATGTAAAAATATCGACTTTGCAAATCATCTAAAAATCGTTCAAATTTGAATGAGTAATGCAAACAATATCGCGAGAAAAATTAAGAGGTTACCTATCAAAAGAATAAAAGGAGACTGATGTCTCCTCGTCGGTAATGACGTCATAACAATGATTACCAAATCAGTTCTATGGGGAAACTACTATTCAGTGGCTCGAAATGTTCGTTAGATTTTCCTATTACTAATGTGGCCAGAACGATGAATGATTTAAAAATAGTTTTCTCTATGTATGTACAGTACTATGTTTGCGCGATAACACATACACACGAGCAAGTTGTTCATTCCGATCTATCGTATCCTTGAAGGCCAATCGAATAATATAGGAGGAATGCAAATGGAAGGCGTTCCCCAAGACGTCTGTTCCGAGTGTTACGCGGGTTTATTATTATTATTATTATTTTTTTTTTTTAATCAATACCAACTCTCATCCTTGGATCCTTGTTCTTTATAGCTTTGAAAACTACCCAAAGACTATCGAAGTTGACGGCCAGGAATACGATGTTACACTTTGGGACACTGCGGGACAAGAAGATTATGAGAGACTTAGGCCTCTGTCCTATCCAAACGTGAGGCATAATTAAGTTTATACTTTTATACGTATGATAACGAGACATTCATGAACAATATATTAAAATTATTAAGGCTACAAGCGAGATTATTAAAGCATAGACTTAGGACTATTCGTCTGTCAATGCAAATTACGCTTAAAAATTGCCGAATTTATGTGACTTGAAGGGGGAAAAAAAAAATAAAAAAAAAAAAAAAAATAAAGATCAAGAAGACGAAAAAATGCTATATGATTTCGTATTTGTGCGCCAATTGCTTTAAATTTTGTTTTCATTAAGATTTTGATTTTATGCAACTTTGCACATTATATTTATTAAAGCGAAATCAGGGATCCCATTACTAGCACGCAAATATAATCTTTAGGTAATTAAAACAAATAAATGCGTCGGCGCGAATCGATAAAGAAAAAAACAAAAACAAAACAAAAAAGAAATAAATAAATAAATAAATATAATGTTTAATTTTAAATGACCTATGGATATCGGAAATATTATAAATTGTGAAAATTTGTTTTTTAGACCGACTGTTTCCTATTATGCTTCTCCATAAATGCACGCAGCTCTTATGAAAACATAGCCAGCAAATGGTATCCCGAACTTAAAGTTCATTGTCCAAATATTCCAATAATTTTAATTGGTGAGTACATTGTTGAAATCAGATTTGTATCAAATTAGATTTGTAGTAAAATTTGGTTAAAATTAAGGCATTGTTTTTGTTAACAGAATTACTTTTTGTGACAATTACGTTAAATATATTTTATAATCGAGCTAAATTGTTCGGGTGTGTTAATTTCGCTGTATTATGAATTTTTATCTTTCTTTCGGTAACTCAAAACTATAAAAATATTTTGTAGACGATGTATGGCTTTTGTATGAGAAAGAAACTTTCTCTCTTTTTTTTTTTTTTATTCCATTTCGACCCTTCGAGCTCTTTCAGCTTTAATTGTGTGCTTTAGTCAGATGTACGTTATTTTATTTATGAAAACAAAAACAAAAAAAAAAAAAAAAAAAAAAAAAAATTAAAAAAAAACAAAAAACATAAAAAATAAAATAATATGCTCTTATATAAGTTATTACAATGCAATGCTTTGATTGTACGAGTAACAGAAAGATTCGTGCTTACACAAATTTCACATAATTTCGCGTAAAAGACTCGGGGTATATAATTAAGCTACTCGACAAGTTACCGAAAACAACCGACTACGAAGTACATAAAGTTTGTGTGGTGACGTCGATGTGAGAAGATTTTTCACAAATACTTTTAAGGGAATGAAAAAGAGGAACGTTCTTCTAAAACTCTTTCACGCTCGTATTACTGAATATGGCGAATGTTATTTCAGGTACGAAAGGCGATCTGAGATTGGAGAGCAACGAGATAATAAGTCCTCGGGAGTGCAAGAAGATGAAGAAGAAGATCAGAGCGTACAAGTACCTCGAGTGCTCGGCGAAAATGCAGGAAGGCCTTGACGAGGTGTTCATCGAGGCGGTGCGCTCAGTTCTCAAAAGACCCTCTTCGGCTCGGAAGCTCTGCTGCATGATGTGAACGTAACGTGATGTATTCCCCAGCGTTGGCACTTGCTACGCAGCCGAGCACGCCAAAGACTTTCTCAGCAATATGTATTTGTAAATGTAACATTGCGTATGTGTTTGCCACGCTGCGAACGTAATTTACAGTACCTCGTTAACTAGCTTACCATTCTTTTATAGATCCTTTGTAAATATCATTCTTTCGACGACAGCCTTAATGAAATATATTAAGGGCTTTGCCGATTTTATCTTATTCGACTGAAGATGAATATTAATGAATTATGTTAGATTTGCGAATATCTTCTCGATCGTAGTAGGGGGAATGTGGGGCAATGGCGAAGCGCGCGTACTTGCTTCGA
The DNA here is from genome assembly GCF_000503995.2 of Ceratosolen solmsi marchali. NCBI lineage: Eukaryota > Metazoa > Arthropoda > Insecta > Hymenoptera > Agaonidae > Ceratosolen > Ceratosolen solmsi. The sequence goes on from NW_011948415.1 coordinate 15,140,988, forward strand.
TTAAAACGGTGTGCTCGCTTGTGCACTTACATACATAATTCGTAATCGATGATCAAGTATTATACGATGCCTTTACACACTTTTATATGTAAATTATTAATGTCGCTCTTTCAATTCTCTGTATAGGCGCATCACCTTGCGTTTTTTAAATTAAAATTACATTACAGCGCTTGTAAATGATAAAATACATAAATTGAAATAATATTTGCATAAGGCTTTGGTCGACTAGAATTTAAGTGCAAAGTTAATGCATTTGTAGTTTCACGATTATTTTTATCAGCAATTAGTGTAGAGAATTGTAATATTATTCAAGATATCATTTTCGTTGTTTGTAATAAAATTCATCAAGTAAAACAATATATATTAATTATTATTAATGACAATTTTTTTAATTTATTAGCACTGCATTTAGTTAGCCATAAGCAATTTTTTTTAATAAAATCATTTTATACGTTATTATTGGTTTATGTTACAAATTTAACAAACGTAAATAGTTGGGTAGTGGAATAAGTTATTCCACTCCTCGGTACATTGACAATTCTCTAAATCTATAATCATTTTCAAATATTAATTTGATTAAAAAAAAAATTTATAACGAACGAGGATAAAATTACATAATCTGGCTTTACTATCCTCGATATTTTCCCATACCGTTGATGATAGCGGGACTGGACCCATTATTTATTCCACTATATTTTCAAATAAATGAAAACGCAAATATTGATAAAAAATAACCTTGTATAAAAAAAAAATAATAATAAAATAAATAAATAAATAAATAAAAAATAATTATGATTATTTATTTATTTTCAAATTAATAAGCAAACAAATAATATTAAAAAAAACATAATAAGAAGTAATGAATAGTAGATAAAATCATCACTAAGTCATCACTTTTCATTAAATCGAATACCGAGCATTTGGAACTTCTTTAAATGAGCAAATTTGACAATTCGTTGTAAATTACCGACCCATCTTGTGTGAAATACATTTCACCGTACAAATTAATAGACAATATATAATTAATATAAATTTATTAATAATGTATTAATGAAACAGGTTTTTAATAATATTCATATTAAGTAGATAGATCGATGCCAGATTTCTTTCTAATTTCGTTCTAATCGAAACAATGTTTACAATTACAACTTGACGTTCGCTTAAAAAATTCATCTCCATTTTCATAATTTTTTCTCTAGCGCTCAATTTACAAAGCAAAAAAAAAAAAAAAAAAAAAGATAAATAAATTTTTATAACCGTAAACTAATTTATGGTAAATTTTTTATGAGATCAAAGTATTTCTTGATACACGAAAGCTGAATAAAATGCTTTCGTAATTTTAATCATTTCTAATACAGTAGTTGAAGTTAATCGATAAAATTGAAATTATTTATATATTAAATTTATCCGTAATATAAATTAAAATTATCTGTAAATACTAATTTAGTACAATAAGAAAGGCTGATAGAAGAATTTTAACATTTAAATAGTTATAAAATAATTATGTAATGAATATTTCATAAAAATTATATATAATAAAATTCATTATATTAACAAAATAATATACTTTAGAACGTTATAATGAAAAAAAATAATGCTATGGGAGGGTGTGTGTGTGTGTGTGTGTGCGCGTGCGTGTGTGTGTGTGTGTGCATGCATGCATGTACGTAGGTATTTATAAATTAAAAAAAATAAAAAAAAAAAATAAAATAAAGTATAACTTTAGTCTTTAAACCATATTTGTTATTATAAAAGTTAATTAATTTTCTTTTAATAGAACGTTTATTGTTAAATTTCGATATGCTATATTATTGAGTGGTTTAGAAAGTAATTTGATCTTTTTTCTTTTTTTTTTCTAACAAGTATTAGACCAGTCAACTATATTATGTTTACATATTAAGTGATTGCGGACATTCGAAAATCTACAATAATAAAACGAGAATGTCAAAATTTGTTCTTATATCGTCTTAAAAACAATACAGAGTAGATAATAACTCCTTGATGTTTTATTTTAGCTAATGGAGAAATATCGATATTATTGCATTCATTGTATTTATAATACGCTTAGATTATTAATATTCACAATATTAAAAGCACATCGCATAATGTAATGAAATTGAATATGATGAAAATGAAATATAGATGATATTAATTGAAGCAAATCATCAAATAATAACAAAAACACGGATGAAAAGTAAGAAATTGAATTTATCTATGTCGGCTTATATGATTGTATTGTAAAATGTTTTCTTTGCGATTGAACGATTGTTATTTGGATTTTACTCGCTTTCTAAAAGTTTCGTTTTTCTTTGACGCCATGAAAGTAAACTGCATTGAAAGCGAATAATAATTATTAATGAAAAATCGATTGTTTATAACTTAAATGCAAGCAATTTAGGGTCAGATACTTTATACTTGCTACAATTAAAAGGCAATTAATTTTCTGAGCTGAAAATAGTAATTGGATAATTAAAACGATTTCATTAAATAATCGAAAATCGTTGAGTAGATACACCGTTATGTCGTGTCTCAGACATAAAATTAATTGTGTTGGTTCTTTAAAAGCTGTTGTAAAATATGTATGAGAATAGCTATCGAGACCACCATATTTACCAGATTAAACAGTCTTTAACGATGATTTTTTTTTCTGGTTTTCATAACATTTTTTGGATCGAAGAACATTTATTACAAACGAAAGTCATTTGGTCCAAGTTTTTGCAAACAAAGATCTACCCTTATGAAATCATAACATGCTAAAAACAACAAAATATATCTAAAAACTTTATATTTAAATAAAATATTTATATTTTTTAAGAAGAAATATAAAATTACTTTCCGAACGACACAATAATTTGAATCATAAATTTCAATTCCTTATTATCTAAATAACTCTCATTTCATGCGCATGCAAACACACACGCGCGCGCACACACGCACACACACACACACTCTGTCTCTCTCTCTCTCTCTCTCTCTCTCTCTCTCTGATTTCTGTTTTATTTTAATTTATATTATCATTATCCTTTTATCGATGCATTAAATTTGCGTGCTAATAAATATCATATTATAAATATAATACATAATCTTTGTATTACGAATACAATGAAATTTACATAATAAATAAATTTTTATTTGTTAAAGAGTCTTCAAATTTTTTGCAAATATTAAAACTTCGTGATCAATAAGACAAGTATTATATAGGAAATTGGTAAGGTTAAATTACATAAATTACATTTTATTTAAAATACACATTCATATTTATTTGTAGTCATTTTGTAAATGCCCAACATTATTATATATTTAACTATGTAGCGATAGGAACTGCATAAATGAAAAGAAATGAAGATGATTTTAAACGAAATTTAAAAAAATTAATATAAAAAATCGATAACTCATCCTTATTTAAAGAAATTAAAAGAAATTTTAATTATATTTAATATACCAAGAATTAATCAATGATTTTTTCCAAATGCAATATGGTTTCAATATAAAATTAATTATTATTTAAAGGCAAATATTCATTGAAGAAAATGACGTTGAGAGAGTATAGTTCGCCGAAGAAGCAAACGATATTTCCCGAAAATGAAATATTATTTAAGCCTTAATAAATCATATTCCTCCCAAATTTAGGAAAATAAAGTTCTGTTCTTTGTATCAATTATAGTACATTTATTAATATGAAATTCCAATTGTAATGTTTCATATTCGTTACATTTCTACATAAATTGAGATTTATTTATAAATAAAATGTATTTTTCATTAAATAATATCGAGTAAAAAAAAAGAAGAAAAAAAGCAATATTTATGTATATTAAAAAATCATCACTGTTTATATTTAAGATCTTTATTCACTTTTTACATTTTTTGGATTTAATTCTTAGATTTATGAATGTTTACTACAGTTGTGATTTTTATTTTTGCATTTATTACAATTTCAGATATGTACAATGTATATTATGACAACAAAATATATACAGTCAAATGATTGATATATTTTTCTAAAAACATTGCGTTTCAATAATTTTTTATAAAGATACAAGAATAATTAAAAAATTCATGTTTTTCAATAAGATTGTTTCCTAATTTTTTTACAATGTATAGAAATATCAATAATTATACAATATAAAAATTTCAAAAATAAAAAAAATGTATCAATTAAAAAATATATATTTTTTATAATATAACATAATAATTAATACATTATTGTATAAAAAATATTTAAATTAATTGATTAACATTTCTCTTACAGATTAATTGAAATCAATATAAGAATATATATATATATATATATATATATAATAATAATATTATACTCCAAATTAATGTTTGAAAATGTTTTATTTTCAAATTATGTTTGATCTTAAATAAATATATGTTTAGTGTCTATTACATAAATTATAAGCGGAAGCATTTTATAATATATGATTTACAGAAAATTAATTACAGGATATCAAATATGTTTCCAACATAAATTTTGTATATTGCATAGCCAAGTAATGCACAAGTATAATTTAATAGTATAATTTAGGTCGTATAATGTTTATGCAAAATTTCATTCATTTAAATAGTATCAGTTATTTATAACATTAATAGAATATTATTTAATACTTAAAAATAATTTCTTTACATGCTACTTTTTCGTTCACTTTTAATTTTTGTTGGTCACTTAATTTAAATCTTTAGTCTCAATAGATTTTACATTTAAACTTATCTACTTTAACTCGTTTATCCAATGATTTTTCAAAAAGCACCTTCAGCCATGGAGCCAACTTTTTGTTGAAGAATCTTACCGTATCCTCCCCGACCACTGTCAAAGTCTGAACGGTATTCATCTCTTACCTAAAACATTAAATGTAAATTAAATTTTCCATTAAAATTTATCTACAACTAAGATTTAACGCCTCTATCGATCTTTTTCTTTCAACCCAACGAGGCCAATTTAACCTATTTTATATACACAAAATTATGCTCACTTGTCCTCCAGTTTTTCCACGGCCGTACTGCCTTCCTTCGATAAAACCAGCATCCCAATCCGTTCTGATTATTCTGTCATCTAGCCTAGTTCCATTTACATATCGCATACAATTTTCAGCGTCGGCTCTTTGATAATACTCCAAAAAACAAAATCCACACGGAGTCTTCTTATATTTATCTAAACCCATTATTATTCTCTTAATATCTCCACATCTTGAAAATAACTCATATATTTGTTCTTCTGTAGTATAAAATGACAAGTTTCCAACATACAGCGTACAAGACGTCCTTAATAACCTATCTTGTTCAGCTCGAGAACCCTAATTAAATTTAATTCAATTAATTATTGATAAAGCAACTTATTGTATTTACAATTCTGATAAATAAATATTAACGAATGAGAGAGTTACAGTGTATTAAAATTTTTTTTAAACACCCAAATTGGAGGTTATGTTGTAGCATACGAACCTTAAAATGTTGATCTCTATAAGAACTTAACTCTATCGATGCTGAATTCACATTCATTTTTTAATACTAAAATAGTATCCTTAATATTTTTAATAATTTGCCAATAATTTTGATAAATGTTTCAAACTCTGTTTAGTGTTACTATTAAAGTTAACTAATATTAAAAACGTCACGTTAATTACTGAGTTAACGCGATGATACTTTCAATTGTTAATAGTAGTGTGAATGTGAATGCTGAATTAATAAAAATCGAAAAATTTTCGTACTCTTTTATTTGGAAACTTAAAAATTTGAACAAAATCTTAAAAAGATTAAGTGGACAATAATAAAAGAGTATTGGCTTCATACATGACAATGGTGGTGTGTGCGCCCGTGTCAAACTGGTGTAGTGTGCGAGACATTATAAATCGCATGTATACAGTGTGCGCGCATACGTGTTTCGCAAGAATTTTGCGATGACATTAAATGACATTAAAGAAGAAAAAAAAATTTGTCTAAATAATTATTTTTAAGCCTAATACAATTCTATTTTCTAATTTAATTAAATTTAAGGAATATATATTTTCTTTATTATTCGAAATAATACATGGTTAAAAGAAATGAGAGAACGATAATGGGTAAGAACATGTACAGATGATTAAAAAGTAAATATTTATAGCACAAACTGCCTTTTATTATTAGTGGAATAATATTCATGTTTACGAATTCAAATTTTAACTAAAACTTCTCATACGCAAACATTTAAAATCTTTTGTTATAAAACATCATCTTAAAGTAAGATTGATTTTGTCAGATGAATGTCAATAATTTGTTCAACAGTAAGATCGATCGTAAGATTGATTTTGTCAGATGAATGTCAATAATTTGTTCAACAAATTTTAGAGAAAATATTACTTGTTTATATAAGAATGTAATGAATTGACATTTGCCGCACTTTAACGATTTGAAGTTCAATATGAAAAAACAACAACAAAAAAATACTCAGAAAGCTGAAACTCAATTCTCGACGAACATTATTCATATTAAAGGATGATCGAGGACATCCATTAAATCATCCATTTGATCCGGATTATTATTATCTTCACATGTGAGCACATATTAATTTACTTTTAATAAATTAATCAAAGCCAATTTATTGCGAGCGTCTTATTATATTTCTTTCAGTTTTTGATAAATTATAATCTCCTCTTGTTATATTATTAAATTGTTACATAAAATTAAATCAATTAATGATTTCTTCAATCAAACTTCACTAGCGACATCGTTTCAAAATCAATATAATATTCATTTGCACACACCCGCTCGCGCGCACAAACAAGCGATTAAACTATCGATTGCAAAAATTTATAATTATAATGCTTGATTACGAATTTTGAATTAATAAGAGTACTTAATTTACAACACATAACATTTTGTTTATATTTTAAAAGTATTAATATAATTATACAGACATTATATTCACAGGATATGCATTACATTAGACTTCAGTGTATTAAATTCATTAATATTCACTTTTCATGAAAAGAATAAACGCTTTTTATATATTATAACTTAAAAGTAATAAAAATCAATTTATTTCAACTTAATTATTTTGGAATTCAATTATATATAAGTTTACATGAAAACTTAAAATTATAAATCTGCATTATTCAATATAATAAAATTTAAACACATTGCATAAAATTTTGTCTTATTTTCTCGGTATTGTGCAAATAGGGCATACATATTAATTACGATGTTAAAACATAAAAATATAAGAATTAATCTATCAATCTATCTATATATATATATATATATATATAAATAAATTTGCTGTAATATTTTTTATTAAATGAGATTATAAAGATTATGTCTATGGAAATACTTTATGTTATTGCAAGGGAATTATTTTTCATAGATTTAATAATTATTTATAGTCAATTTGTTATACACACACACACACACACACACACACCCACACCCACCCACCCACTCACTCACTCACTCACTCACTCATATATATATATATATAAATAAATATATATAAATAATATATATATATATATTTCTACGAATATTATAAACAAATACACCATGTTATAATATGCATATATAAAAAATTGAATACAACATATGAGAGTTGTGAATTGAAATAACATCACTGACAAATTTTTTAATTTAAATTTCACATTATGTTCTGTTTGAATAATTAGTTTAACATCTTTGAGTATTTATTGTTTAATGTGAAATTCCCAATAAGAATATTTCATTGAAAATAAGTAAGTAAACTTACTGAAAGTAATAATTCTTTTCATCGTTCATTGGTACTAATATATTTACTGCAATTATTAAGATAGTAATTGTAACTATATATAATTAAAATAGTTAAATTTATTTAAAAAAAAAAATATATATTTATATATATGTGTGTGTGTGTGTGTGTGTGTGTTTGCAAGGGTGTATGTATATGGACACACGCGCGCATACACACACATACACACACACAGAGGCACATAAAATAAATTAAGTTTATAAAGAATCACTTATAATGTATGTACCATAAACAATATGTAGTAATTAAATTTTCTACATTTATAAATTCATATTGTTGTAACAAATTGCTTTATTAGCAAATTAAATTTAAAAGTAATTTAATGAATTAAGTTTTGTTATTAATTGAACAATCTTTTATCATTCACAATTATGGAAAATCATTTAAAATAGTTTATTAAAGCTAATTCTTATTGATACAAAATAAAAATAAAATAAAATAAAAACCTAATTTCGTTCAAATAAAACAAATAATAATTCATTGAATTTGATTTATAACTATGTCATTTTAATTAGAATAAATAACTAAGGTTAATTACAATAGATATTACATAATTAATAGATCATTAAAGAATGATAGATCAACGATATTCATTTGATTTAAGAATAGTTAAATTTCATAAGCCTTAACAAAAGTCGAATTAAAAACAATTTAATATTTATCGTCTTCAGTCCAGAATTCAATGAAGTATTTACCACTCGGAAATAGTTCCATCGGGAATTCTCAAAAGACTTTCTTCCCCCAAAGTCCTTAATCGCGAACTCTCCTCAATGCTCATATACAGCTTACGCGAGTCGCATTTATTACAATGAAGACGCAATTTAACTATTATCACAGATTAACACAGACAGCTTCTGTCATGGTTGGACACGGCCTACGTATATACGACTTGGTCTGCCTGTCTCCTGCCGCATTCAAGGACCGAGACAACGATTCTTACAATTCTGCTATCGAACACTACACGTATACTCGTAATTCGTTTACAAATTTCACAAGTACTTTCTACCTTATTATTTTGATAATTTTTTAAAACTTTTGAAATCCTTTTTTTTCCCTCTAGAAGTTTGGAGCGTATGCACGCAGACGTGGTTATAGACGAGTTACAGTGCATAAAGAAGCATCTTTACCATAAATTACCGTTATACAAAAAATACCATAATCATCCTTTTGATTTTTCATAAGGATTGCAAAAACATTTGAGTGGATCTCAAGAATTGATAAAAAAACTTGATAAAAAGTACTTTTAATATCTATTTGGACCTCCGGATAATATAAATAGCACCCTATTTGTAAAATGTTTATGTGCGTTTGTATATATATATATATATATATATACATATATATATACATATATATACACACACAATATCTGCTGACTAATATTGGTATTATATTAAGTGGCTGTGGAATAAGCTTGATGATAATACCATATGATAAATAAAAATTTGCGCGACATTAATTACAATTGATCAATCGTTGTGAGAAGAAGTCTATGTGTAGTACATTTTATAGAAAATCTCAGTTTTGTTTATTTAAAAACACTTTGCAACATTTTACAAATAGCTCAACTTAATATAAATTACATCTAGCGCATCTTGTCAAATGTCAATAAATTTCAATTTCGTATAGGTCTCCAAACATTTAGGCAAGTCTTTTACTATTTATTTATTTTTCTTCTTCCTTCCTCCACCCCACCCACCCACCTCGTTCATTTGAATATTTGTAAACACTTAACAACCAATTTCCTTACGAATGGTAATATCCTATCGAAAGCTGATATCTCATTAATGGACTTTGGTACAACATCTTATTATTCTCCAAAAATCTGTGCCATCGTCACACATTTACCTTTAGGCATAAAGGTACATAAAAACTAGTAACGTGAGTAAGAAATGCATCATTGGTAATTCACGATGTTGCCTTGGTAACGTCGAGGAATCTATGGCATTTCATGTCCACTCCATTAATAACACGCGCTCTCTGTCTTATTCTGCTTGACTGTTATACAAAAACAAGATTATTTTTAGAATCTATCTAGCATGCAATGAAATTGCTAGCAACATTTTTTCCTATGCTGTTTCGTGCTTTTCCTTAGATTTACTGTTTCATTGGTCTTTATCGCTTGTCTCTCTTTACTCTCCTTTTTCGTACGTAAAACTTCTCTCGTTATTGCAGTGAACATCTGAAAAATAAATAAATCAACACTTCAAAATCAACGAATGACTTTCTATTATAACAGAATCTTACACTCAACGACACGTTCGCATAAGCATGTGTTTGAAAAATCTTCTTAGACTCATCGATACAGTATCGAGTCTACATAGTACAATATTTAACAAATATTTTGAAAATACAATTCTTCATTGGCTTTAAGTCATTGTTGTAGATTTAAAACTACCAATTTAAGATACAGCGAATACTTTCACTCGATTAATATAAAACATCTACAAAATGCATTCGCTCTGATTGAAAAAATATTAATTGTAATTTATTGTCTTGTAATTCAAAATATTTACTATAATAGGTCGAATAGATTTTCAGCATTAATTATAAATTAAAAGCGTGTAAGGACTTTGTAATTTAAGATAGACTTATAGAATAAAACATTATCTCTACGATGAATTAAATTAACATATTGCACTTACTTCCTCAACATTGGTATTGTCTTTAGCGGAAGTTTCAAATAATTTAATTCCCATCTGATTGGCAAATCGTTGGGCATCTTCCGTTAACACCACTTTTTGATTTGGCGAATCATTTTTATTCCCTACTAAAATCCTATTGACTACAACGTCACAATTGTGTTCAATTTCGTGTAGCCATCTCTTGACATTTGCAAAGGAATCTCCACTCGTTACATCATAAACAACTATAACACCGTGCGTTCCTCTGTAATAAGTGGAAGTTATTGTCCGAAATCGCTCCTGTCCGGCGGTGTCCCAGATCTGCAATTTCACTCTTTCTCCGTCTACATCCACCGTGCGAATTTTAAAATCCACTCCTATCGTAGTTATATAATTGCCATTGAACGTATTATCTGCAAATCGTAGCAGCAGAGAACTCTTTCCAACACCTTGATGAAAAAAAAAAAAAGAAATACATTTATATATATGTATATATATATGTATATATATATATATATATATATATATATATATGTATATGCGTGTGTGTGTGTGTGTGTGCAAGTATTTTAAATTGATTATTATTATCTAATTGTAATATTAATATATTTATTATCATTTTATGTTTATTATTAAATTTATAATGCACAATATTTAGCAATATTTTCAAAATAAGATTCCTTCGTTAAGTAAGAACATCGTTTTGGATAAAATACAACTAAATTTAGTAGTGTCCCAATTCAATCTCATTGTTTACTCATATTTCTAATAAATAAATATTAAATTTAAATTAAAACATTCATCAAATGTTACGACAAATTTTCTCATAATTCACTTAATATTAGATAATATAGTTATTTAAGAAATCACTTCAAAATTATACAAGTAATTTAAAGTTTAAAGTTCTTCTTTATAAGTAAGTATAGAAAGACTAAAATATGCACATATAATTTCTAGTGATATTATCTTATAAATTTTTTAAAATTACTTTTGATCTCTTGATAGATGATAGAAATTTGAGTAAAAAGTTTAAAAATCTGAAAGAAAATGCACAAGTCCAATTTAATTACCCGCACAAATTGAATAACCTTTCAAGAAATTAAAATTAAAATTAATTGGAGTGTGAATAGCCTTTACGGTAGATGTTTATTTAAAAGAGAAAAATGATTTATAATATTGTCATTTTCGACGAAACTATATTATTTTTGATAATGAAAATTTATGAAATTGTATCCTCGATCGTATTACAAAATTTTGAACTCTTTGTAAGGTCAATATCGATCAATTATCAATATTATATGCTATCATCGATAAATTTGCTAAAACTATCAAATTTCTTCAGTTACAAAGGCATGTTATACAGCAAATTATTTGGCAACAAAGCCAAGACTTTCGAATGTCAATTAACACAAACTTAACATGGTCTATCATTTTTATCCTTTATAACGCTTGACTTTTTATACATAAAATAGGAACAAGAAAGCTAAAGTGCAATTACTTTTCAAAAACACAAGCTACTAGAGTTATATCGATACGACTTATTATTGGAATTATTTGTTTCATAAGCTTTTTTTTATGAGAATATTTAATATAATTTTTTAAACTTCTGTACCACTCGTCACTTTTTAATTTTTAGAAAAAATTATCCCTACAATTGTAAATTAATAAAGCACATAATGTTTGTAAGTTTTAAAATTCCTGACTCTGCTAACTAAACATTAATCACGAGCCAAACAACTAGAGAATTTTAATTAATTATAACGCATGATTAATGCTCTAAAAATCTTATCGCAAGCAAATCTTTGGCCACTTATCAGACACTTAACAACTATACAACAATATTATAAATAGTCCGGCTTTGTAAAAGAGAAAAAAGGATCTGGAGATAAGAGTCGACGGCCGAAATCAGCATTCAATTGTTCACATTATTAATTTCATTACCACCAATCCAGACTCCCGTAAAACTATTGAGCATAAAATACAATTTCACGAGCACCAAATGACTCGTCGTAGTCGTAGTCGTAGTCGTACGCTAAAAATTGCGTTAAAACGTCGCGGAAGCTTATTACAAAGAGCAACGGCAAACGCTAAATAAAAGCCAATGCGGCTGTTTTCACTAGCACCGAACACTCTCCAACTAACTCACTTTGGCTTCCGCTCTTACGCGCAACAACGGACGACAACGAACAAAACCGAGAAAGAGAAAAAGTGTGTTTGCAGTGGGTGGATCGGATGTTGTATATGGAGGGGGGGGGAGGAGGAGGAGGAGGCGTAATTGGTAGGAGAGGCTCGTTAAACTCGCCCATCACTTACCACTGTCGCCGATGATGAGGAGCTTGAACAAATGATCGTAGTCTCGGGCCATTTCCGACGTCTATCACCCAGTCTGCCCGTCCGTCTATCTCTCTTTATGCCTGCTTGCTGCGTTTCGACGATGCGTATGGGCGCTTGAGACTGTTCGTCTGTTTGCCTGTCCGACTGTCCGACTGTCCGACTGCGTGCCTGCGTGCGTATGTGCGCGTTAAAAATTGCACCTCTCTCGTGGCCTTTGGCGGAGCGGCCCTGCGCGTACCTTCTGCCTGTCGACGGATGTCCAAGTTACGACGACTGGCACGACTGGGCCGAGTGTAGGGGAGGAGGGAGGAAGAGACGCGGAGTCGAGGCGCTCCGGTAGGAAGCAGCGCAGGAGGTTGGCACGCGAGCGCGCGGACAGACTGGGCCGTCGTTGACGTCGACGCACACGAGGAAGACTGGGGTGGAGGGGAAGGGCGGATTCACGGACGTTGGGTGATTCAAGGGCCGGAGCCAAGTAGTTGCGCATACCAGTCACGGGGTCGGTTGGGGTGGGGGGGAGGGGGGACGAGAAGGAGGAGGAGGAGGAGGAGGAGGAGAAGGAGGAACAGGGACCTCCGTCGCACCTTGCGCACACGTACAAGAAGCAGTGGCTCGCGAGCTCGGAGTTTCTGCCCTGCGTACGTAAGCGCACGAAGACTCGGTAAGAGGAATAGTTGTTGTTGTTGTAGTTGTAGTTGTAGTAGAAGAAGATGTAGAAGAAGGAAAAAGGAAGAAAAACAGGGTGGCGGAGGTGGAGAAGAAAAAGAGTCAAGGATGCGCGTACGATGGACACGGCGAGAAAATGTACGCGAGTAAATAGGACGGCCGGCGGAAGAGAGAAAGTACGGCACTGCGCGGTGGGGAGTCGAATTGCGATTGAAAGCGCTCGTGAATCCCCGCGTTGGCGAGGTTGATAACACGCTCGCTCTCCCTCTCTCTTTCTCCCTCCCTCTCTCTCTCTCTCTCTCTCTCTCTCTCTCTCTCTATCTATATCTATCTCAAGCACAGATTATCTCTTTTCTTTTTGCTTCCCGCTCTCTCCTCGCTTTCTTATCACGGCACCGCTACCACACCACCACCACCATCACCACCACCACCACCACCGATTGTCTCTCGACGCCGCGCTTTCAGATCTTCACACCATCGCGACGCCCATCGCATCTCCAATTCGGGACCCGGGACACTCGCGCGCCTCAAATTCTTTTCTCAATATCGCCATTTTTTTATCTTTTTTTTTTCTTTCTTTCTTTCTTTTTTTTTTTTTTTTTTTTAATATCACTTCTACTGCCGCGATTCGCGCGACGACCCAACGCCAGTCGCTCGCTCGAGTGTGGCCGCGATGAGTTGTCCAGGTAAATTTTTCATATTCTCTAGTTACATTTAAGGAATTTCGTTACAATTTCGTCACTACTTTGAAGCCTGATGGCAGCAATTTTCTTCGAACGACTTATAATAAGAAAAGCCCGATGGATAATTAACGGTGTATACGTAAGTATACATGGGAACCAAATAAATGAATATATATATATATATATATATATATATATATATATATATTGGGGATATCGCATTATACGCATTTCACGGATTTCAGCGCGAAAAAACTATTTCTTCCTGTAGTACAATGTAATTTGGTTAAGTGTAATCAAACATTTAGATATGCGCGCGTAACGTACAAGATTTACAAAATGAATTAAATGACTAAACGTGTATTAACGATACTAAATTTTCTACAATTATCGTCTAACAAGTTATAATGATATAATTACATAAATAATTGCTCCATTATACTTATGTAGCGATTAAAGAGCATTGTCACTATTCATTAATCCTTGAATATTTTTAATGACAATTAAAGAAAACATTCGCTTTTTGCCAAATGTGTCGCTTAGATACTATATGGTTTGTTTACACATTCAAACATAATTAATCGATGATTTTATAAGTAAATTAACATAATTTTAATTAATATGCTGCGTTTGATTTGTCGAAACGATTTATATTATACGTTGTTCAATTCTTTGGCAAATATACTCTTACATCTTGCATCGTTATTTAATTTCAAGCACGGACGATGCTAAATAAATTGTTGACTTAACAATAAGTTATGATAAATAATTGGCAAATTTGTATAAACTAGTAGAAAGTAATATTCACTATGTCCAGCGCCATCTAACCATAATTTTATTCTTACCCGTGCACGTGTAGTGCATATGCCTGGGCATATATGCGTATATGCATGCATTTATGCGCGCGTATGTGTATATATGCATATATATATATATTGTTTTTTCTTCTTCGTTATTACTTAAACAAACCTTAACTTTATTGTCAATTATATTTGTTTTTGCCGTAGACCAAAAATAATTTTTCAACTTTCTCTAATTTTTTTAGAAACTATCTAATTAGGTAAAGAAAGTGTGACGTGAAACGCAGGTTTTTAACGGCGTTTCACGAGTCCAAGAGTATAATAAAAAAGCAAGCCCACGATATTTTAAAGATACTTGCGAAATATACTCGTACAAGTTATTATTTTACATTAGTATAGGAATAAGATGATGAAATGAAATGATCACTCCAGTAATAAAGAGTAAGATAATGATAGAATAGAAAAGAATCTCCAAGCACATCGATGCAATCAGTCGAGACCTCTCAAGACTTATTATATACCTGATAAAGAGTTGGTTTAATCCTCGATACGATGCAGTCCGTTAATTAAACTTAAAAAAATAATTTTATACATTCGTCGTGGCTCAGCGGGCGTGGTGAGGGGAAGGAGGGGGGGGGGATGGCTACATCGTTGATCCAGACCAAGCATCATCAGTGAAAGCTATACATTTGCGAAAAATAGCTTTAGGCGTCCACTTACCTTAGGGTGCAAAAATCAAAGCTCGATTCTCACTTGATGTTAAGGATTTTTTTTCTTTAAGGATTGTCAGCTTCCATCGCTAACCGACAAACATATTTATTTAAAATCGATAAAAACTATAAATCAATATATACATATTGAAGCGCTGATCAAAAGTTTTATAGGTATGCGATATATTTTTAACATATTGAAAATAGCCGAATAAAAAGATTATGGCACGCTTTATTGTATAAAATATTTTATAAAATCTATTTCACCTATGTATTTATTTATTTATTTATTTATTTATTTATTTATTTATTTATCTATTAATTTATTGAAAACTTTTTTTGTTAGTATTACTGCAAAAAATAATATTAATATTAATATTACTATTTTATATTAATTTATTTATTTTAATTAATTAATTTCTTAATTATTTTTAATTATTTAATTTAATTAATTTATTTATATTAATTTATACTATTTTATTACATAGTAATTATTAACGATCTAGAGTGATCGTATGTGTATAAAAATGTAATAAACAATATGAATTAGATATTGTTAAATCTTTATATTTAAAACTATGTGCGCGCGCGTGTGTGTATAGTTTGTACATATTGGAAAATAATTATACGATTACAATATTATAAATATTATTTTTAATACAAAATCAAGAATGTTTCTGAGATCAGATTTTATACTTTTTGAAAAATGGAATTACACATACATTTGTAAATGTATGAAAATACTGATAAATTTTATGAACAGAATTTTATATACATAGAGAAATGTTTATATTATTGTATTTTATTGTACTTATATTAATTAAACATATTAAAATTAAAAATATTGAAATTATATTAAGTATACTATATAAAATATTTAAAAAATTGTTAATAATAATATTATTGTTTATATGGAGAAGGTTTGGTAGCATGATAATAATAATAAAAAACATGTTATGTTTGTCGAAACAGTTAACATACCGTTTTATGAAATATATTAAATTTCTACACAAGCCTATTTTGTTTTAAACAGCATATATTAATTATATTAATTGTATGATTATTTATTGTTCTTCCAGAATTGTGCTTTTAAATGTAAGAAAACTTGAATTATTAATAAAGCTGCGATTTTATAATTATTTATATTGTTGTTTTCTTCTAACCATTTTCAACTTTAGAAGGCAATGATGCTAAAAGTCCCTGAAATCTTTTGTGTCAAATGTACGAATAATAAATAATTTGCAGCTACTTACGTCATAGCATACGATATGCTACTAATTAAAAAATAATGTCGGATACTTAATTATGTTATTCGAGATATAATATAATTGTAAGTTTTATTTTATTAGTTACAAACACATTGACAAAATTTGTATTTAGACCTACAATATTCATTTTTATTAAATATAAATGAAACATAGAAATGACTGTATGTTCTAAAGTTAAATGAATACGCTTCTCGGCAAATTTCTAATGTTTACTGAGCAAAATATATTTTGTTTGTATTATTGAAACAATAAATCATAATTTCATTTTATAGCGTAGTTTATGAATTATTTTGATAAATATTTTAAATTATTTATAGTAATTAGTATTATGAAAATCAACTTTTAAGTTAATTTCAGTTTTATTTTAATCTCCATATAAAATTGAGTGGAATTTGCTATCTCGTTATAATGTGACTTTATATAAAATTTAATTATTGTGCAATTATTGCCAATTAATAAATTATAATAAATTCTTTACAAATTATTTAATAAACAAAAGCTTAACGTAATGACAATGGGGAAATAAACAAAACTATAATTCTATTCGAATAGAAGTTAAAGAAATAAAATTTCTAAGTAAGTTTTACATTGTTAAAATGTCGGTGAAAAGATTTTCTAAAATAAACTTTCAAATTCGCAAATTTTAGATATTTCATAAACCCGAACGAATTATTAGTTCATTTATATCGATTCTTATAGTAATTTAATATGCATATTAAATGAGATATTTGTTAAAGTACATTAACAAATACGGAGATAATATTTCTTTATAAATGAAATTTATAAATACAGAAATCATGCACTTAAACCAATATTTTAAAAAATTCTATATTTCTGCTTGATGTTAATTATATGCGCAACACCATTACGAATGCAAGTGATATCTTTTATTTATTTACATTTTTCTAACTCACATTCATCTGACCTATTGATTAGTTGAGAACTTAGATTTTTAAGTAGCAACTAGATAAATTCTACCGACTATCGAATAAATGTAAAATCACAATTTTTATTGTAAAACAATATTAGAATCAGCAAAAAATATATAGCTCAACTATGAATCGCAATTATCAATTAATTCAATATGTAATTAATTATTTCTTGCATATTTTATTATTTGCTTATTTATATTATATTGCCTATTATATATTTAATTAAATATATGCTTGCACTATTTCTTTCATTGTTGGATTATTTATTGAATATATATATATATATATATATATATATATATATTAGTTTCTCGGTGTATCTATCAACTGGAATAGTATGATTCTTTGTAATGTAAAATATTGGTTATTTTGTGTAAATAAAAGAAAAAAGTAAGTTTTAATGATTTATATAGTAATTTTATATTACTCTCTCTCTCTCTCTCTCTCTCTCTCTCTCTCTCTCTCTCTTTCAGAAAGCATGAAGTTCAGTATTTTTCAATTGATATACATACATGTATTACGAGTACTCTGTATTTGAATGGCAAATTAGCTTTCAGATGTCTATGATTCTCATATCATCTAAAATTAATAAAGTTTTGGATGTACAATTTAATAAGTTCAATTACAAACTTGCTTAACTATTATTTTTTCGATTACATGATTATATTTTGCAAGCCTAAGTGCGAAAATATGTGTTTATGCATAACATACTTTAATGCAGAAAAGATTTAGCGAGTGAAAATTCGGTGTTTAATAATAACATCGGCAATACTTGAATGCTTTATCTCAATACCGCAAGTCATAATAGTTGTCGAGTTTGATGAATAAGACGAAAAATATGACAAATATAATGTACAAAGACACTCTCAGTGTCCTCTGTGCGAAAGATTAGCAAAGAGACTGGACTTCGTGATAGAATCGACGTTTCCTGCGAAAAGAAACTCAAATAGCTTTCACCTTATTGGCGAACTGCGACGAGGTAAAGTCCTATAATAAAACTGGAATAGACAAGGAGAAAGTTTTCTTAATAAATTACTTTAAGAGCTTATGATAAAGCTTATCATATAAATAAATAAAAGAGGAAGCGAGTAAAGGCCGATAAATAATTGATACAAATCTTCGTTAAACGGGAACCAACTGTTAACAAAAAAAAAAAGTAAATCAAATGAAGAGAAGTTTAATAATAGAAAACTGCAATCATTCTGATATTAAGTTTGAAACTTTGATAAAATCTTTCACCAATTGTCATTATCTTGACAAAAATTACTGCCGTACTATCTTTAGAATTAAAGAAATATTTCAATTTGTTACTGTATGTGATGTAATTACAAAATTTAGATTGATAAAAAATTAAATTTTATATTATATGTGTAAATTAATTTTTGATAAAATAATTTGTTTAGACTGTTTTTTCCAATCTTGCGAAAAGTATAGAGACAAAATTGAAAATATTTTTTACGATATTTTCATAAACAATGAAACTTTAATGTAATAGACAATAGAATCGGATACGAATTCAACTATTTCATACATAATTATAATGACAAAGTACATACAAAGTAAAATTATTATACAACTCCCGAAAAGTAACTCGCTTTTATAGCGACACAATCACTGTCACTATTATCGATATTTATTAAATAATTCTATTGATAATCGATATTTAACTGTTTTAAAATCAATTTAAGTTGAAAAGATAATAATAATAATTTCGTTGAGAAATAGAAAGAATTTCATAAATTATTACGAACAATAATACATCAAAATTTATTGCTTGAAAGTGCCTATGTGTATAGACTCGTACAAGTAAATAAATAAATGTATACATATTAATTTTTTAATAATTGTCGTTATGTAACAATTAAACACAAATTATTTTAGCCGATATGCGTTAATAAAAAATTTTGATACAAAGCGCGATAAATACAAAATACTACATATTTTGCATAAATTCTAGGTAAAGACTATTTTTCTAACTTTTTCGTTATAAATCTTTAAAAATTTATTTCGTTATTAATTGTATGTCGATACAAATATTTAATTACATAATTTTATCATGAAAATTTGTAATCATTTTTCAAAAACCAATATCGTATTTAAAATCAAGCCAAATTTCGAAAAAAAAAATCAAGATTAATAGATTAATAGATAAGGTTAACAGATCCTATTCTATTCAAAATTCATAGAAAGTAAGGCAACAATTTTCAGAAAATTGAAGAAATATATTTGTAATTAATTATGTTGTTACAATACTTTAAAATTTTTTAAAATTTTTATTATGACAAGTGTTAAACAGTATGACTATGTTGAAAAAAAAATTTTTAAATAAAAAAAATAAAGTAAAATAAAAAATTGTATCTTCTGTAATTTTGTCTGTAATTTTCGGCAGCATATTTAACTTTTTAAAATTATGAATGTTCAACGCATTTTATAACCAGATCTTATGAACTAAATACTCCAATTTTTTTTGTTTTCAAAATAAACCCTCAATTATTGAATGTAAAAGTTGAGCGTTAAAAATTATTAAACTTATCGTATAATGTTAAGTCATTCTATTTAAAAATTTTTAATATAGTAAATAGACGACGCTATATTTAAATTTAAACGTTATATTTCAAACGGAATATGACTTTTGAAACGAGATTGTTTTATCAGGACTAATTCACTTAGATTATATCAATTGCTTGCTCTGCACTGCTCACATTCAATAGTTTAGTTGTAATTGAAGTATCAACGCTGGTATAGTGAACTTTAATGTCTTTAAATGTTTTCATTAAAGAAATTACTCGCAAATAAAGCTTAATACATAGATAAAAGTGTGTAAAGAAAATTTAATAATTTTGTTTTGATATATGGGATAATGTTTTTATAAATTTTTATTTCTAAACGAATGCAATCATTTTATCATGTACAATAATTTTTCCATATTATATTCCAAAGTATCGATATATCGATTTATATATAAATAAAATTCAATCGTTATAATAATTAATTAAGAGCGCGTGCTTTAATACACTTGTAATTCACTTTAATGTTGAAACATTTGGAATTTAGCGATGAAATTCTCAAATTATATAAAATGTACTTTCTAAATGATTATCATTTAAAAATGTTTAACAATAATAATGCCATAAACTAATGAAAAGTTCAATACAGTTATATATATATATATATATATATATATATATATATATATATATATATATATTAACTATAAAAATCGCATTATTATTTATATAAATATTTCAGTAAAAAAAAATTTAAAGTTACTAAAGACTTCGTAATGATAATAAATTTACGAAATTATTACAATATATAAAATAATAAAACTATAGTTATAATAATTATAAAAATTATAAACATTAATTACTTATGACCTGTGTCCAATGAATTTCTCACGTATGCTAAAAAATGTCAATGTATAATAAAATAATAAATATGATTTAAATTGAATGTTTTTTTTTTACATTATTAACTAAAAATCTCGTGCATCTTTTATATGAAAACAATTTTAATAAATTTTGTGTATAATGCTTACAAAATATTTTTGTATTTCATACGTACAATCATCATTATTTAATATATATCACATTTTCAAGTTATTTCTAACATATGTATTTAATTAATATAAATATTACATAATTTTATGCAAATAGAAAATAGTTTTAAATTATAAGCAGTTTTAAGTATAAAAATGATGTAAAAGTACTTAATATCACATATTTATATAATTATTCAAATTATATTACAATTCTTCGTGTGTTATAGATGATGAAGTCCTTTCTGGTGGAAAACCCCAAAAATATATCGGATATCCTTTAACTTCTCTTTCCCGTGCGACAAAAGCTGAGAAGGGAGACATGCAAGATTCCAATAAAATAATTGGCTCTGCCAAGAATTGCTAAATCTAAATGTGGGGAAATTTTTCCTTTTTGTTTGAACACTTTGACCTACCAAAACACATATACTATTCATTACTTAATCACTTATCTAAAATCACTTTTAGTTTCTAATAAATAAAATGCTTACGTTCATTCGTTCTAAGGCTTTGGTTAGCTCGGAAATCATGTAATTGTTGTCAGAAGCAACAAATACAGACTTGATATTTCTCCCATTTCTAATAACGCGTTTTAAATGGCGAGTTATTAAGTCTAAAGAAGGTAAGCACATTGCTTGTGTCGCTTTACCCCTTTCGTTTCTATATCCTAAACATTGTGGCGCAGCAAACAAATTTGGGGATCTTAAAACATGTTCGCACGCTCTTACCTATAATAGATGATATTTTATTTAAAATAATTATTTAAATGCAAACAACAAAATGTTGTCACATTTACCCAATCCACTCCATTTCGTAAATGTATTCCAATGAATGCTCCAGGCGGAAGAGTTTCTTTAATAATTGATTTTGCTTCATTGATAATATCATTGTTCCAAATCAAACATTTTTGAAGTATTTTATTCTCTAATTGAACTGGAAAGCTGGCTGGTGCTCCGGTAAATGCTAGCACTAGCCATTTTGCAGATGTATATTTTTGTCGCCATTGAAATGCCATATCCGTGTGATGAACATCGTAATGCAGTGGTCCATAAAATTCAGAATCTACAAAATCTATATCGAATGTATCCCAAAATGGACCAAATGGATTGCCATCTTTAGCATTGCAGGAATCAGTTTTTCCACGAGCTGAATAACAAAATGCTAGAAAACATATATTACTGTTATAATGAATAGATATTTGGATAATTTGTGAAAAAGAAAATAAATAATAATGCGATGTAATTACAAATTCTATCCGATGGCGGCCAGTGGATTGGTGCTACTTTCTTCATAAAATCTTCCATTAGAATTACTCTATGGCAATTTGCTACTTGAGATACATTAAAGTACTTATCGAATGGAACTTGAATCTATGAAATAATAGAATTTCAATTTATATAAAATGATTTTTAATTACAGAAAAGAGCAAAATGTTTCTTATAATAAATTATTAAATTCTTAGTTGAGTTTTACCAATAAGTTGAAATCTAACATAAAGCTTTATCGTAAAAACAAATATTAAAATATAAATACTTGCATATATTCATAATATACTTTGTAAATTATTTAATTTATGTCACAATTTTATGTATAATTAGACACGATTAGACAAAATATTAAATAAATTAGGTATGAAATTTTAAATTTTCATTTTATAAAATAGTACTTTTTAAAAAAAATTCTAACAATATAAATAACCTCGGCAAAATGATTTTACGCGAACCTAAAAAGTATTTATAATAAATGTCATGTATATGCACAAGCTTGTAAACATGAGCATGTACAAGCATCTTACATAGGAATATAGACAAAGGATTAAATATATGAGCAAATGTAATTTAATGTTACCGATTTAGTTTCTCCCGTTCTGTATTCGACCCACGGAGGTAATATCAATGTACGATTTAGAGCTTTTGCAAATCCCAATGCACCTAAAAAATGATCTGCCTGATTTCCAAAGCGACCTTAGGAATAATTATTTTTATTAAAATCATAATGAAATGAAATATTTATTTGCATTACCTACCCATGCATGGACAATAAGCAATATATCCGCTTATGTCAAAATCTTCCGTGATGCAAAGTACATCATCAATCATAATAGCGAAAAAATAAAAAACTATAAATTTTAACATATTTACAATGCTATTTAGTTAATTAAAACAATTAATATACAGTATTTCATCGAGAAAAAAAACAAAAATAATAATAAATAGGACATCACACTGTACAACTTCAACGCCTCAACACGGCCATCGTTACTATGGTTACGAATTTAGAATTCACTAACAAAATGGCTAACCTCTAAATTCAAGTTTTTTAAAATATTTCCCAGTGGCGGGTATCACATGTTTTATCACGTGACGTTCAACCACGTGATCATTAAAACAATAATACAGTACATGTGACTGATTATATCATCGTAAAAGTCGATACTTAATTATTTAACAATTTTAATCAATTATTACAGATAAATGTAGGCTTTTTGGAGATTGGGGGCTGGGGGTGGGGAGAATTCCGGTGAATTAACATTGTCTATGTTTAATTGAAACCGATGAATTTAAGAGCGAAGAGTCATTATTTTTTTATTCCCTTTTGGCCGCGTATGTTGCCTAACTCTCTGTTCTATTGAATTTCTTATTCAAATTAAGCTACAGGTCCATGCACTGTTCCGTAAGTTTCATAACAGTGATATCTGCTAAAAATGCAAGTTTCATTTTCGAAATTTCGCACACGAAAAAAGCTGTGGATTCTATTTTCAATCTAGTACGTGCCTCCAATGGTTATTTATAACACATGTTTCTGCAGTTTTTGCCTGTTGGATGAATATTTTAATGACTGGTGCTTTATGTAAAAACGAGGCTTATTGTTTTGATTTTTTTTATCTATTATCTTATTAATTTTACCGACGAACGAACGGAAAACCAGTCGAACTTTAGAAGATTATGAAACAATTTTAGCTATGGATGAAATTTTGTTTCGTTTATCTAATCAGATCGAATTATTACAGGTTAATATTATAACTGTTTTGTTTGTTATAAGATACAAGATAAATATATTAAATCAATGCAGCAAAATAATTATTTTGATACTTATGAATAAGTCTATAAGCAAATTATTCAATAAAAATAAATATCTTTATTTGGCTCAAAATGTGTATATTAAAAATTATTATTTTTTACAATTTTTATAAAAATTAAACATTTCTTTTATAGATTCGAGTGTCTGTTGTAAATGAACATGGTAAACAATTATTAAGTAGATGTTCGTCAGGAGGTCAACGACTATTAAGTAAATGGTTGTCAGAAGGTCAACAACTATTGAATATATGGTTGTCCATAGGTCAACAATATTTACAAGATGTAAGAGACGGTTTTAACATTCAAGAGTTTAAAGAATCATTTAACCAAATTCTTATGTGGTTTCACAACCGAATCCACACAATGAAACATCATCTTTCATCTATTAATTTTAATCCAAGACATATTTATCGATATTTCATAAATATAATTCTATTGGATGGTAAATTAAATATTTGAAAAATTTTATTTAATATGTTCATATATATATATATATATATATATAGATATATATTTGTTTACGTAATTTTTAGTTTCAAAGAAAGAATTTATTTATTTCTCTATTGGATTAATTACTGGAACTATAATAGGATATTCACTAGCACTAAATTGGTTCACTTCTCATCATTTGCATCACATAAAAGCAATCGTTTGTCAATATTATTTTGGTATTCAAGTAAATATTATATTGCACTTACACTTAATATATTAATTTTTATCATACACACATGCACACGCACACGCACATATAATACATATAATGACTAATAATTTTATAGGGGGCTTTAATGATTGAGGATGCAGAAATGCCCATAATACGAAAATCTAACGAACTTTTAATTCTAGTTAAAGCAGCATCGATTCATGAAGTAGATGTAAAAATATGTTCTGGTTATTCTAAAGCATACAGAAGATTATTAAATACAGGTGTAAGTTTTTTTTTAGATTGTAAATTTTTAAAAGATCGCCGACAAAAGGTGCAATAATAAATTTAAACGAAATTCAAAGTACACACAAAAATGTGAATATTAAATTCAACCGTTTTAAAAGTTATTCAATACATGAATTACAGAAATATAAAAGCTTGCCAGTAATCTTAGGACGAGATTGTGCCGGAGTTGTCGTTGATATTGGCTGCCATATTATTAACTTTAACATTGGTGATAAAGTATTTGTAGCAGTTCCATCATGGTCTACTGGAACAATGGCAGAATATATTGTAGTGCCAGAAACTCAAGTTGCTAAGATGCCAAGAAATTTATCTTTCGAAGATTCTGCCACTTTACCTTATAGCGGCTGTTTAGCCTGGGACGCTTTAGTTAATAGTAACATTATTAAAGATGACAGCGCTGAAGGGAAAAGGTATTAAAATAACTTTCTGTAATAAATATTTAATGCGTATGATTTTATAATTATTTCACTCTAAATCTAATTGGAAATATCTAATTAAAAATATGGCATTAAAAGCTAATTTAACACTAGAATACTTTCATAAACTTATAATACTATTCGTTTGGATTTATTTTCATTATTAGAATATTGGTTTTCGATGGGAGTACATCTATTGGATGCATTTTAATACAATTGATTAAACATTCGAATGGATATGTAGTTACAATCTGCAAATCGCAAGCTGCGTTCATTATAAAAACATTAGGTGTGGATGAAATTATTGAATTCGATGAATATAAAATTTATAAGGATCTGAAGCTTCAAAATAAGTAAAAGAATTTAATTCAAATTGCACTTTATTAATGCCTAGAATTTAAAATTATTTGATGATTTTTTTTTTTTTTTATCTTTTTAGATTTGACGCGATTTTCTTTACCGGCGGTACTTGCACTATAAATCAAAATATTTTGAAAAATTATTTATCACCTAATGGAACTTACATATCAGTAACTCCAGAAAACTTAATGTCAGATTCATTTGGATATATAAGTGGAACTTTGTTCGCAGGATGCATAAAAATAAGTCAAATTCTTCAGGTAAAAATTTATAATCATCATTATAACAGGTTGTAATTAATTAGCGCACTTATTAAAAATAATTGAAACAATACAATTACAAATTATATGGCTCATTTGATTAATTTAAATTTTAAAATCAGCTTAGAAATTCATAAGTATTTATTGGCATAAATTAAAAAATTTTGTTTTAGTATATTTTTGGTGCTAATATATATCACTGGAAGGAAGGGACAAAAATAAAGAGCACGTATTTAGAATTATTACAAAAACTTGTTGAAAATAATCATCTTCGACCTATCTTAGATAAAGTTTATGCTTCTCATCATATCGATGTAGCTTTGTCTCGTGTTGCTGAGAGTAATGCAATTGGTAGTACCGTTGTTAAATTTCTGTCATAGATTTTCAAAAATAGAATGTACAGAAAATATTCTATATTATAGTCATAGTACTCAGTTTATATAATTATTGGTGTACTGAATTTAACAAAAACAAGTAACAAAATGTATATAATGATTAAAAATTCCTATATGCAATATTTTTTAAAAAATTCATACAAGAATAGTGTGAAAAATATATTAAAAACAAATGAAGATATTATTAATGTATTTCGTTGCAATGTAATTACAAAAAAAAAAGTTTCCAATTTTAACTTTGATAATATTTTAAATAAAACCGATTTATTTTTAAATTATTTTTTTTTAAAGATTTTAATAGTAATATACAATTTTTTATTCAAACAATTAGATTTTAAATTAAATATACTGTATTAATAGTTAATTAAAAAGAAAAGAAAAGAAAAACAAAAAAAAACACCTTTTAAAAGGTTAATTTTCGTAATAATTTATTATTAAAAAAATCTTCCCTTATAGGATATATCTTAATCATAAAAAATATGAATTATATGTATATTTTTACATTGATATTGAATATAAAATAATATAAATTCTATAATTGTTACAAATAATCTACAAGAACAACCTGTGATACAGTATTATAAAGCCTAAGTATTCATAATTTGTATATTACTTGGGCTTTCGTCCTCTTCCACCACCAGTTGTTTTTCCCTTTTTAGCTGGTGTTTTTTTATCATCTCCCTAATATTCAAATAAAAATAGATATGTAAGATTATTAATATACAGATTTATAGAGTGATTTAAAAAATCAAAATATAAAAATAAAGAAATATTTTATTTACAACATATTTTATAATTCATCTACTAATATTCATATTAAATCTCTGTAATACCCTTTTTTATCTATAAAATTTTTAACAAAAACTGTTTTATATTATATTATATATTTTTTTTTTTATATATTTAATTATAATTAATATTTTTAATTATCAAAAGGGAATAGTTATAAGAACAATAAATATTACAGAAGAGATGAAAACATTGAAATGAAAATTTTTAAAGGTAGTAAAAGATAGAAAATTTAGGCTTTTACAGAATAAAGTAAAATTAAACGAAAGTAAAATTTTGTTATCGATCTGTTTATACTTATTACAAACCTTTCTCTTCACCGGAGTTGAATTTACATTTGGTATTATTTTAAAGAATGAATCTATTCGTCCTTGGGTTCCAGTGTGTTTAGCTTTCATTAATTTTTTAGCTCCATTTCTTACCCTTTCTTCATTAAATTGTTTATCTCCACATAAATATTTTACCAAACCTTCTTCGTCTGGATCATTCCATTTGAACTATGAAAATTATAATAAATATCAATAAGAAATTTTAATATTTCAATTAAATTTTTTACAAAATTTAACAATGTAAAATATCTCACGTCCACGTCATCTGGATTTTTTATTTCTGGTTGGATGAATAATTCTCTCGCTTCTTTATAATTCCAGTTTTCAGGGATTGAAAATTTTTTGGAATCAATATTATCAACAATTTTTTCAAGAGATTTGTAATTTTTTATCAAGTCTATTGCTCTTTTTGGACCCACTCCCCTTATACTTTGTGTATAATCGCAGCCTAACATTATACAAAGATCTATAAACTGAAAATATTTGCATACATAATGATAATACGAATAATTGCGCATTTATGTAGAATTACTGCAGTTTTGTTCTACGTTACACATTAATATTGACCTGTTCTTTATTTAACTCTAGGCCACTCAATACTTTTTCATATTGGATTTCTTGAATTGGCATTTTTCGAGCTTCGCTAAATGTTAAATGGCGCAGTAAAATATTGCATCCAAAAGTAAGCGCATCCATATCTTCCGTAGCTGTAGCATATACTTTCCCCGACTTCACTAAAGCCGCGCATTGTGCTTCTGCTTCGCAAGGAGCCTGTATCATTATTTATGTGTTTAATAATAACGTAAAGTGTAATTTATTTAATAAAAGAATACCAACATCCATGTGAGGAATGCCCATTAAATCAAGTAATTCTTTTACTTCGATTGCATGTTGCTGCGTGACTTTGACCAATCTTCTATTAAATTTATCAATCTCTTCAATATTTCCTTGAAAAGAAGGCTCAAATTAGATACAATTTAATTTTAATTCACCAAATACTAATAAATTATATATTACCAGCCTCCTCGGCTGCTTGTAATTGTTTTTGGGCTTCCTCTCTTCTCTCTGCTCTCTTGGCTAATTCTCCACCCTTTAAATTAGGTGGCTTACCGTCAAAAACATACACTGGCTTTATTCCATTTTCAACAAGTCTTATCGTACGATAAAACATACCCATTAGATGACTGTAAATATATAGATTTATTATAATATTTCATTGTTAAGAGGTAACATACAGTAATTAATCGACATGCCTTGTCGTTTCACCATCTACCGATGTAAGTTGAGCTCCGTCCGATCGTACGGCTATTAAAAACTGATACAAACACATGGAGGCATCGATAGCTATCTTTCGACCTAAAACAAAACAAAAAATAATACAATCATTGAAATTAAATTATATTTATTATGTTAGTTTAATCGTGCTTATTAGTCTAACATTTACCAAAAAGATGTTTCAATTCATATTCTTTAATAGATTGTGGAGCAATGTCTGCTATCAATTTTGAGAGACCTAAAATTCCCATTTTAAATATTCCAAACAAGTCCGATTCAAAAAATATTCAATTCTTAATTGCAAAAATTATGGGCACACTTGATCCTTGGTACACAAATTACCGCAAATGAAATGTTTGCAAACACTTTCCCGCCATAAGCAATTGGCTATCAAACGATTTATTTAGATATCGTCGATATCATGCTGATTCCGTGCCCTTATAATCGAAAATCGACAATTACGAAGTTAAAGGCATACAAATACACAGATTCTTTTACATCACAATTTTTATGCCATTCATCTCGCTGAGATTTAGATTTCACAGTCGCGATCTAACGCCTCATAATGTAATTATTCGTTTTAGTAATTATCAGAATGAAAAATTCGCTGTACAGAAGTATCGAAGTTCGCTGCCGCAGGCTCCATTCGATTATCACTGTAAATCGAAAATATTCGAATCCTCAACGACACGTGGTTATTTTGTTACATCAGGCATGTAATGTGTGTAACCTAGCCTTTCTCAAAAATGACAATACTTGGCGCGTGTGCTTATTGATATTATTTATTTATTTAATTAAATACATAATAGATTTTGAAGGATGAGCGATTTAATTAAAACGATCGAAGACGATGAAGAGGTACCAGATCTGTCGGAACCTTCCGATGAAGAGGATGACGTGAGTTTTCTTCGCTCATGAAGTATTCTATTATTATAAGTAAAACAAAATATTGTAATGTTAAATTATTGTAGTTTCAACCTCGGAAGAAGGAGAATAAGAAGAAAAATAAATTAAATGATGGCGATGATTTTCAATTTATTACCAGTATTGAGGAATACAATCAGGATACTTGGAACGATTTGAGTAAATATATTAATAGAAAAGTCAAGACCAAATTAGATGATAAAATACATAAGTTTAGAAGTGCACGAAATGAAGAAGTATATTAGTTTTATAAATTTTTTTTCTTCTTTCCTATCCTTTTTTCTTTTTCTTTTCTTTCTTTTTTTTCTTTATATGAAATCAAAAAGAAACATACAAATAATATAATATATTTTAGAATGGTACCGATGATAATCCTATCAAAATTGAAGATAACGAGGACGTTATGGATACATTTGTTTCGGAGGAAGATTTGAAAAAAGGTTTGTAAGGAATTTATACAATTATTTAATTATATGTAGAATTGCAAATAAATTCTTCTATATCATATTAGTACTATGTGGATGTAAATATATTTTTCCAATTTATTTCTAGAGATATGAAATAAAGTTTAAGAAATAGTTTTTAATAAAAGAAAAATAATGTATTACTTGTGAATAAGAATGAACTAGTTTACATCATTTTTATATAATATTTGTATTATTTGAAAGTCCACTAGAACTTTTGTATTCCCTAATGTTTCAAATATAATTTGAATTTTCTAAATAATAATCATATTTAATACTTAATAATGTTTATAATGTTTGAATAATTGTGACGACAATTCAATAATAGCTATTGAAAATTTTAGATACAATTAAAACAAAAGATAGAAAAACTAAAAAACAAAAAACTAGTAAAGAGGAGAAAGAATTGCTTGATTTTGAAGAATGCTCAACCTACGATACAACAAAGTCATTTTATCAAATGAATTTATCCAGACCATTGTTAAAGGTAATTTATTAATTATATTATCAAACAAAAGCTTGAATTAATTTTATTCGTTATTTTAGGCTGTTACCTCAATGAACTTTATAAATCCGACTCCAATTCAGATTTCAACCATTCCAGTAGCGTTATTAGGTAGAGATATATGCGGTTGTGCTGCAACAGGGACTGGAAAAACTGCGGCGTACATGCTGCCAACGTTGGAAAGATTAATATACAAGCCCCAGGATGGAACAGCAGTCACGAGGGTTTTAGTTCTCGTACCAACGAGAGAACTAGGCGTTCAAGTTTATCAAGTTACCAAACAACTCTCTCAGTTCACTTCGGTTGATGTGGGATTGTCAGTCGGTGGTTTAGATGTTAAAATTCAGGTAAATTAACCATATCCGTATTTGACATTTTAAAAATAAGTTGACACCTAGCTTAAGTAATATTGAATTTAAGCATCTTGAACTTCATAATAACCCTTTACATTAAATACATCTCGTAAATTTATAATTAAAATCTTATATATAAAAATTGAATTTAAAAATGAATTACACTGAAAAGTAAACTGGCTTTAAAAATCATAAAAATATTCCACTACGAATGGATTAAGAAATCTTAAATTTTATCGCCTATAAGAATTTTTTATACTATAATATTTATTTATTAAGCTTTAAGTGACTTATTCATACTTACATGGTCAAGAGTATAGAAAATAAACAATAATTAAGATGCTTTGCACGAGTATGAAAGTGTTAAGGAATGTCATTCGTATTCGATAGCAAACAGTATAGCAACAGAAATAATTTAAAAAAAAATATTTTTATAAAATGTAGGAAAGTGTACTTAGAAAAAATCCAGATATTGTGATAGCGACACCAGGACGTCTAATTGACCATTTGACAAATACACCATCATTTTCTTTGGACACTATCGAAATTTTAATTCTGGATGAAGCCGACAGGTAAATAAAAAATTACGTTCAGCTATCGTTTATTCAGGTATCGTTTATGTACATATGCCGTAAGTACGTTAATTAATTTGCAGAATGTTAGATGAATATTTTGCGGAGCAAATGAAGCACATTATAAGACAGTGTGCGAGAACTCGACAAACGATATTATTCTCTGCGACAATGACCGAGGAAGTCAATGATTTGGCCGCGGTGTCCCTTAATAAACCTGTGAGGATTTTTGTTGATAGTAATCAAGACGTAGCGTTTAATTTAAGACAAGAATTTATAAGGTACAAATTAATATAAATTACTCTAGTGGTTGATTTTATACGAGCGATAAAATTGTAACAAAAATTGTGAATTCAGAATTCGAAAGGAAAGGGAAGGAGATCGAGAGGCCATATTAGTTGCTTTGATATGTCGAACTTTTCACGATCATACAATCGTCTTCGTCCAAACGAAAAAACAAGCACACAGACTACATATTTTATTAGGTTTATTAGGTGTAAAAGTATGTGCTGTTTATTATTTATTGGATTAGATTAAATTAGATAAATGTGAGATGATACTTTGAATACTTATATAGGTAGGAGAACTTCATGGAAATCTGCCACAGCCTCAACGCTTAGAAAATTTAAGAAAATTCAAAGATGAAGAAATCGATGTATTATTAGCAACCGATGTTGCTGCTAGAGGATTGGATATAAGTGGAATTAAAACTGTTATTAATTTTGTTATGCCTGCGACGTTACAGCATTACATTCACAGGTAATAAGCATGTATCTTAAAGCATTTTTCTTTTTTCTTTTTTTAATTACAAAACTATATTTATGATTGTGTTATTGTATCGATAATAATATGACAATGCTGATAAATGTCCTTGGATTTTAATTCATTGATTCTTAAAAATCATTGAACGAAGTTTATTTACAATTGAAGTCTTGATAATTGAACGTGCGTTACAATTAATAGAAAGTGAGTTTCTTTTAAATGGCATTAGAAATTTGCAAATTTACGCTCTTTTTGTGTCTGTTGAATTAACCACTCGTTTCATTTGAGGACTCCATTATTTAAACAAATTTTATTGTTACTTTATTTATTATATTACATCTTAAACTACAAGATATTAAATTGATTTTTTCCATCAAATATATTTTTTATTCCAAATATACATTTTAAATCTTTATTTGCTTATAATTTTTTATAATCTGAAAATATATTTATAATTTATCTATAACTATTTTCAAATTATTATTTTAAGCTTGAGATTTTGTAAGTTATGACTTTAAAATGTTCGATGCATTTTTCATTTATTATCCGTATTACTTTTTGCCATTAACCGCTTCACAATTTGCATACAATTGTCGTTCAATTACATTGCGTTTCGTCAGAAAAATATGGTTATTGATTGTTTCTTAAATGTGTATTGCACCCTCGTTTATTTACGATTATTTTTATTGAAATATCAGTGTTTTTATCATTTGCGCCAGTTCAATTAAATTAGACAATGATTGGTCCGGTAAGCTGCCGATGTCGATTAATTGAACGTGTCGTGAGTAGACATTTTTATACCGAAGGTAATTGATATTATCAGTTAATTTTTTTTTTTTTTACAGAGTCGGTCGTACTGCTAGAGCTGGTCGTGGGGGTGTTTCCGTGTCATTGGCAGGCGAACAAGAACGTACGATAGTTAAAGAATTAATAAAACAAGCAAAAAATCCAATAAAGCATAGAATAATACCTCCCGACATCATAGACAAATACAATAAGAAACTTAAGTCGATCGAGGCCGACGTGAATCAAATATTGGAAGAAGAGCGGCAAGAGCGCGAAATAGCAAAAATAGAAAACCAAGCGAATAGGGCGGAAAACATTCTTAAAGAAACCGAGTCAACGGATCACCGCGTTTGGTTCCAAAGTAAAAAGGAGCGACAGACAGAAAAAGGCAGGCAAACTGATATTTTTAATGATATTTTTACAAATTTTTGTTTTTTATTTTATCATCGGATAATACAAGAAATAAAAATGAGAAAATTTAATCTAATATCGTATATTTACAAACAATTAATAAATAAACATACAATAATTATAGCAATAAATACACATATGTATTATTAGATCGTATTAAAGTTATATTTATTTCTTTATAGAAAGATTATTATTGACGGGAAAAGAAAAGAAAGTTAAGAAAGACGATCAGAATGAGAAACAACCTTTAAATATTGTTAAAGAGAAAACGAAAAAACGTAAGACAAAGGTTAAAGCAGTGGATCCAGCTGAAGAAAGAGCTTTGAAAGAATTGAACAAGGTGGCTGCATACCAGGCGAGAATAGCAAAAAAAAGTAGTAAACAAAGGAAAATTAGAACAATTGTGGATGAAAACGATAGAGCTCATACACATCAAAATAGTGAGTAAATCATTAAAAATAATTTTTAAGTTTTTGAGCTTATTTTTAAACTAAATTTGTCATATTTTCAATGTTTTAGGGGCAAAGAAACGCAAAATATCATCGTTTGCTAATGATTTAACGGATGTTAGCAAGAAGAATGTTAAGAAATTGAGATATGAGTACGTAACGATTGTGAATCAAAATCAAATTAAATATATTGGTTGAGTTTTACAAAAATATTTTTTGTTTGATACTAAAAGAAATTATTTATTGCAGAGTTAATCAGAAAAATAAGCAGAAGTCGAATAAATCATTCGACAAATCCAAATCAACTGCAGGGAAATCAACTAAAAAAGGTTCCTATAAGAAGAAGCGATAATTAAAAAAAGAAAAAAAATTTATATATATACTACTACAAATACAAATATGTATGTGTAAACAAACGTGTAATTAAATTTCTTTCTCATCAAATATTTATAAAAAAAATATAAAAGATTTATCGAAACTATGATCTCGTGTTATTGATTAATTTTAGAGAGAAATTAATTATTACAAATAAATTGAGTATTAAATTTGCAATTAAAATTTTTTACTTTATCTGATTTTATTATAGATCCAGTACAATACTCGGATGTCATCAATTGACAAGTGGATAGCACTGCTTAAACGAATCTATAATTTTTGAGAATATTTTTTTAATTGGTAAATTACTGCCAGTGCACAGAAATGTCAGTACTATGTTTATTGAGCCTGTAATTGTTGAGACGAAGACAATGACAGTTTTTACATTAATGAAATCGTTAAATTTATAATAAACATGTTTCATTATTTGATAGTAAAGAAAGTGCGTCGAGTTATAAATCATGCCGTAATATTTATAAATGTCGTAAAGAGCGAATAATGAATAATCGTAATCTTTATTTCAATACATAAAAATTTATCGATTACCATACAAAAACGTTTTACTTCAGATGGAATGCAACGAATAAAAATCATCAACAACACAGTACTGTAATTTCAGTGTAAAAGGAGTAAGTGTGTTGTTTCTTTTTCACAATATTATTATATTTATATTAGAATCTCAACCAACCATCATCATTCGTAACAAGTTTCACTCACAAAGCTCGCGTACCTTTTACAAATCTTTCGTATACTCAAACACACCATATTAATAATAGTAATTATAATTATGTTGATACCACAAAAAAATTATAAGAACTAGGCCTGCACAAAAAAAATAATTAAATTATATCCAAAGCAGCAATCAACTTCATTTTTATCTTAATTATATCATTACTTATAAACTGTGAATAATTAGCGAATACAATTGAATGAAATGTAATGATTTTTTTCTACTCAAATTAAATGAAATAGTAGAGAAAAATGAATTGAAAACTATTTTGGAATCAACACAACGACGGTATACGGCTATTTAATAATAATACTTCTAAATTGGCAATCGAACAGCACAAACTTTTTCAAATTTCATATCATGTAATTAATAATATTTCAAAATAATTGTAAAAGAATATTATAAGTATTATGAATAATTGTATTCAAATTCAATTAAAAATTAAATAAATTAAATGCAAATTTTGTAAGTATATAATTGAGCATTTTAAAATAATATTCTTTACATTTAACATAATATATAAACGAAAAATTCTATAATATATGCCGTTCGATAGCCAAATCGAACCTTTTATTTTATTTAATATTAACATGAAATATAATTATTTAAATGAAAGTAAACGCTTTTTTTTTTACGAAAAATAATTACGCTTAAATTATTTTTCATTGATAATCAATGTTTATATAAAAGTATTTAAAAACAATCAACTTTGGATTGACAAAAATGATGTAGATTTATAAATGATCTGAAAAATATACACTTTTATGAATCTAAGCATCTAATACCTTTGTGCCATTTTATTTTTTTTTTTTAATTTTTTTTTAGTTTTTAATTTTAAATTTTACATAAATTTAATATTACTAAATACCCTAGTAAAAATAACTAAAGAAGTAGCATAAATTTAACTACCAATAATTGTGTAGTTATTCCTATAAGGGTAAGTATTGTAAACAAATTAAATTACACATAAATAAATATAATTCTAAGAAAAACCTTAAGGTTATAACAATATAAGCTTTATATATATAAAAAAAAAAAATTTATTTTTTATTTTACTTATATAAATTAACACTAAATGACACAAAGAATATCAGATAAACGTTGGAAAACGAACGGGCTTATGTGTACGCAAAACTTGAATTGTATGACATATTCTGGTTAGAAAATAAAATTAAAAACAATTGAAAAAATGGCCAAATTTGCTCCTATTTCTTGCTTAACTAGAGCTTCATCGTCGAGCAATAATTTCGAAATAACAAAAACAAAAAACAAATTGTAATTCAACAGATTATAAGGATAATTGTTGTACCCTATTACCGATGTTTTTATTATTTATTAGTTAAATAAAATATATGATTTGGGATTATATTACTTTAAACTGTCTTAATTTAATTTTAATTTCATCTCTTTATAACAATTAAGCTTTATTGTTACTACGATCGATTGCTTTTAAATAAATAAGTTATAAATGCCTAATGTATTATAATCATTGAATTATAAAATTAACAACAGACATTATTATAAATAAAAATTTTCTTTGTATAGATTGGTCTGTAATTTAAATTAAATCGAGGTTTTGTTTTTAATTGTTTTTAATTTGAGCAAATAGAATTTTCTAACCAGGGTGAGAATAGTCTCAATAATAAACTCTATACGATTCGACGCGAATCTGCCACCAAAATGTATTTTAATGATAATTTAACGTCGATTGTTTTTTACAGATATTATGAAGCGCCGTTTAATCTCAACAAAGTTTAGATTTTTTGGCAGCCGCAATTCTTCTACCTTTCACCGAAATACTTCGACTCGCGTCAAGTAGTTTTACGTCACCGCGTCATCGTAAACTTACATACTAAAGTTTTATTTTTTCTTTCTCTAGAAATACGCGAACGACTCGGGTATATCATTAACTGTTGTACATAACCAAAATAATCTGTTTCTAATTTATAAGATGTTCACATAATGTTCGTATAATAGCGTTATCACATCTTCTTCATCTTCAATTTATTTTCATTCACTTTATTACTTCTTCTTTTTCTTCTTCTTTTTTTGTTTCTTTAAATAGTTCACTTACACAATTATTTACTTATCTGAATCCTTATGCGGTTTCTTTTCTGGGGGTTCATCGATCTAAAAATTGACATTATATTAAAATCTGTTTAAACCGATTTAAAAACAGCTTCATTAATTAACAAATTCTATAAGAATCAATAAATAAGTAAATCAATTACGTGATATTTATATATATTTAAATGTGAATATGAACTTACACATCACTATTGCAAAATTTACACATATGCAAAATAAAGTATCTTATGATTATAAATATTATAATGAAGTTTAATAGTTTATTGTATACATACATCATCAACTAAACCTGGAAGGTGAATCCTTGTCTCGGATGCTTCTGCAGGCTATAAAAATAAAAAATAAAATAATAAATAAATAAAATTAAAAAAAAAATATATATATATATATATATGTATATACGCATAAAAAATATTTAATCTGCATTTCTTTAGCACATGCAGCTAAATTACAACAGAGTTTACTACGAAAATTTCACGTCTATAACATACATCAATTGATAGTGCCTTTACCTGAGCATCAATACACTTCCTTTCGCCAACATGCAGCTTGAAATAACAGTTATGATTGCTTAAGGGGCTCTCTTATATTTTAAATTGCAATATTAAGATGAAAAAGTTTATATTATTTTTCAGAAAATTCGATCTATTTAAATTATTAATGGATAGGGTAAACTGACCAATGAATGAACAAATTCAACTTTCTAAAAAATATATTAAGTATTTAATTAAATATTTCATTTCTTTTGAATAGTACAGTGTTCGATAATTAGACTGAATTTTTATGATTTAAAATTTTCTTACAACTTATTCTTTATTAAGAGTATTTACATTAATAAATAAATTTTTCGTAAAATAAAATAAAATGAGGAAAAATGTTTATAGGAGTCGAAGACGTTTTAATATTTTGAACGACAAATTTTCTACAATATTTTTATCGAGTATGGAGTTAATTTTTATAATTCAGATAAAAAGTAAAAAAAGAAAAAGAAAAAATAAAGAAAGCTTAAACATTAAATTTCGGGATTGGTAATTCGTATATGAAAAATTTACATATCTCTAATCGGAAGGCAATATTATATGGTTAAATAATAATAAACAATTTCAATGCCAATTTCAAGCCGCTGAACGAGTTTAGGCGCGTAGTCGAAATTTTTCACGATTTATCTCAATGTCGGCAGTAACAATTTTTGGATTGTACATAAATTGAATAATTTCGTAGAAAAAAGCCATTCATTAGCATATGGTCGGTAAGAATGACGTATTGATAAGATGATAAATCTATTCTACAAATTATTATTATTATTAAAAAAGATGAACAGACACAATGTATTGGTTTAGGTGAATTTGATAAGAGTAGGAAATGCTTATCCGATATAAATGCAGAAATTTAAAAGTAATAATTATGAAATTATTCTATTGCTCCCATTTTTGCAACAGCTTGCTTGCTTGCTTGCTTGCTTGCTAGTCAAATGTTTATATAATGTAAAAATTCCAATAAACTTTCTCATTTCTTTTAATATTGTATTGCACATAAGAAACAGATTTTAAAACCCTTAATGGTATTGAATAATAGATCAATTTTTAAAATCACAATGTTATTACAAGTACTGCAATGCAATTAGTTTAATCATTTTGAGCTCAAGCTGACATCCGTTCGTTCATTGATGAATACACGCTATCTCACTAAATTTGAAAGACCAAAAGTTACGAAGTTTCATCTTACTCTAGCATCAGTTTCATTTGGTCCAATGCCTGTCTCTTTCTGTTTTGCTTTCGTTTTCCTACTGGGCCTCTCGTTCGTTATTGAATTGATAGCCGTTCCCTTCCCTTTAGGATTGTTCATATTGATTTGTAATTCTGCAGGTAGATAATTCTTGGTATTTGAGATTATCTCATCGGCTCTTTTGAAATACATCGTTGGTATTCGCGTCTCGCTTGGAAATTCCTTCATGTCGAAGTTTGTCGTCTTAGTAAAAATAACGTTCATCGCCATATCACAAACTGCCCATAATTTCTAAACACACACCACATTAAAATTCCTTTCAGTATTTATAAAATAAATTTTCCATAAGTAAATGTTTATCAAAGATTTATTGACTTTTTATTTAATATTCTGATTAACTAGGATATGCTCGTTATTATAATACGTTTAATAAGCAATTGCGTTTAATTCCTTAAGCCATCTATATTTAATTTATATTTTAATATTTATGCAGAATATTTAAAGCATATTGGTAAGATAAGAAAATAATACATCAGAGCCAGTGGGCTAACTAAACTAGTAACAGGGGATATCTTAATTTATCGCAAAAAGGCTGGACAAAAATGAAGAAAAATGAGCATTGTGAGACTACGAGGCTATTCCGACTAAATGCGAATCGAGATTATCTACATGACACAACCTCATATTTACATAAGATTTGTGAATGATAGAAGAAATACAAAACATATGGTATTAGCACAATTAGTCCATTATATTTACACAAATTACCGTATCATTGATTTATAATAATTTTTAGCTTCTCGATTTTTTTTACGCTCGAATTATTAATTCTAAATAAATTAATGCGCTAATATATATTATAAAAATAGCGTCATCGACTTACATCTAGAAATTACTTTAAATTCAAATCTCACGATATAAATTTTTTTCAGCTCAATACTCATCATAGAGAGAAAAATACTACATGACTCGAAAATTATAATAAAATATTAGCAATTTTTATTTTAATAGCGAACAAAGCACTCAATTCCGATAAATAATGTATCACCAACCCTAAGAATCTTTATAACTTTGATAAAAACTAACATTGTTATAGAAGAATTATTTCAATTTATAAATCTATGCATCCAATATC
The DNA here is from genome assembly GCF_000503995.2 of Ceratosolen solmsi marchali. Classification (NCBI taxonomy): domain Eukaryota; kingdom Metazoa; phylum Arthropoda; class Insecta; order Hymenoptera; family Agaonidae; genus Ceratosolen; species Ceratosolen solmsi. The sequence goes on from NW_011948415.1 coordinate 15,181,431, forward strand.
TTGATTTGATTTAATTTAATTATATTAATATTTCACAAAAAAATTTAAATAGGAAATTTTATCTTTACATAAAAACAAAAAGTGTATTAAAATGAAAGAAAAGAAAAAAATTGTTAAATTGTTAAAAAATTTTTATCAAACCTAGCAATTCTAATTAATATGTAATCAAGATTTAATAAATTAAATATAGAACATTAAGATTTTTAAATATTATTGTGTTTTATTAATCATTAAGTACTACTTTTTAATAATTTTGAATAAAAAATGTTTAATTTTATATATCCACATATACGTAGATACATTGTATTTATCCGGAAGGAATTTGAACTATTATAATAGGATATATTAATGAAGAAATATGTAATAAATTTAAATATTCATAATATTTTGCATAAATATTAAGGCAGTTATTATTTGAATATACATCTCTCTCTCTCTCTCTCTCTCTCTCT